>NW_027202872.1:0-140698 GCF_024711535.1 Dipodomys merriami
ACATTGTTTCTACAGTTGGTTTTAATTTTCCGTAAGGGATTAAGTGTATTATATTGGATATATGAAAGTAAACTGAATTTTTATTTCATTAATCCCTTGCCTCTTTTCTAATCCCAATATAATTTATCTATGTGTTTGAAGTAATGAAAATAACAACAGATATAAGCAAGATAAATCAGTCTTTAGTCGACAAGTATTTTCACATTTATTTTGATAGTTGGTCCTCTTTTACACTACAGAATATTATTCTTGGGAAAATGTGCTCCAGACTGGCCACAACTGCAGAATATTATGGTTTGATCTATAAGAGAAGGAAGGAAGGGGACCTTCCTTCCAAAATTCTGCTCCCTGGGATGTGAGCTGTTTTATGGTCCTGAATAGGAAATGAACATTTTTCACAGTCAATCTTGAAAAGCCATCTTGATAGACCATTTCTGTAAGTGGTTACAGAGGATTATTGATTCCTTTGCAAGGATGCCAGATTGCCTCATTTTGGGAAAATTTAAACAGGAATTTAGTCAGCTGTTTTTTGAATCTTTAGGAGAAAAACCCATTGACCCTAGGTCAGGGGACCACTGGGATCCAGAGAAGCTACTACCTTAAATAGTAATCCTACACCTCTAAAAAAAAATACTACACCAAACAAATAAACAAAAACTCCAGTAAGCACAGCCAGTCAGGGCTGCTATCACAGCCTACACGAAGTCAGGGAAAAACAGAAACTGAAAGTCATTTAGCTGATGAATATATTTTTAATGAGGCAGACTCAAATGAATCTCCAGAGAGAATGTCAGAAAGACTGAACAAAGAAACTAAAATTGGTTACACAAAGATTAAAAAGTAGAATTCCTTGTAGAACAAATAAATCATAAAAAGCCTGTGCATGTAAGAACAAGACAGCAGACCAAATTCCAGAAATCCACATTTTCTTAGAGGTCAGCCTAATAAATTATCAATGGAAATCTTTGAATTCTTAAATATTTGACCACATGTGGATGGAGGCTGAAGAGTGAAAATGTCATCACTCACATTAGGAAGTAATCAAGCAAAGATTTGTAATAAAAAGAGAAAATAATTATTACAAAAGTGGGTCAAATTTGTTTTGATGTAACAGTTCTTGATTTAGGTACTAGCAATTTCCATACAATTGATTCAGTCCCACAGCTGAGTTGATACTGACTGTTGTATTCTTACATGAACTAAAAGAGAAAATTTACAAATGTCTGATGAAATGAGTTGAAGGTGAAGTGTTCTATTAGTGATATCTGAGGTTTAGACACAAGTGAAGAGGTGGATTTTCTTTTCTAAAAATCCCCCATTTTTAGCCTGGTGCCACTGGCTCACAGCAGTAATCCTAGCTACTCAGGAAGCTGAGATCTGAGGACTGCAGTTCAACAACAGCCTGGGAAGGAAAGTCCCTGAGACTCTTACATCCATTTACCCACCAGAAAAACAGAAGTCACACTGTGGCTCAAAAGATAGAGCACTCACCTTGAGTTGAAGAGCTCAGAGACAGTGCCCAAGCGCAGACTTCAAGCCCCTGGAACAACAATAAAAAAATTAATATAACCAGTTCCTCTTCTTGATCTTCTCTATGTAGGATACATTTGATTAACATCTATCCTGCTGATTTGGTGGAGGTATATTTTTTCAAGTGTTCATTGTCATGAAATATGTTTAAATATTCTTTAAATGTAAAGGACAGATTGGCTTGGGACCATATTCACGGTTGGTAGTTGTTTACCCTTACTGTTTGTAATATATCATGCCAGGCTCTCCTTTTTACCATATCAGCTAAGAAATCTGTATTTATTCTGACTGTATATCCTTTATAAATAATCAATCTTTTCTCTATGGCAGCTTTCATAATGCTTTCCTTGATCTTTAATGATCCTCTAATGGATTATGATGTGGTGGTGGATTGTTTAGTTATAGAATTCTGTTTGGTTTCTAAAGGCTTCTCTTCTCTGAATGAGCCTATCTCTTTGGATGTTTGGCATGATCTCTGGTAGAATTCTGTAATATGTTTCCCATTCATTTGTTTCCTGCTCTTCTCCTTCTTGATACCTATCTCCCCGAAATTTGATCTTCTAACTGAGCTCTTATTCTTGGTTGTTTCTGTGGTGATGTTTCCATTCTCATCTCTGAGTTTATTTATTTGGTTGTGTTCTCTTTTTTTTCTGATAAGATTTGCTAAGGGTCTGTCAATTTTATCAATTTTTTCGAAGAACCAACTCTTTGTTTTGTTGATTTTTTCTATAGATTTTTTGGATTCTAATTCATTTAATTCTGATTTAATTTTAATTATTTCTTTCTGTCTACTGGATTGGGGTTTATCTTGCTGCTCTCTTTGAAGGAGGTTCAGATGTCTCATTAAATTGTTGGTTTCAGATCTCTCCAATTTGTTGATGTGTGAACTCAGAGCTACAAAGTTGCCTCTGAGTACTGACTTTGTTGTGCCCCAGAGGAGCTGGTAATTTGTGTGTTCATTTTTGTTGAATAGCATGAACATCTGAATTTCCTTTCTAATCTCTTCCATGAACCACTAGTGATTCAGCAGTGTGTTGTTCAATATCCTTGTGTTACCGAATTTTCTTTGGTGGCTTTTGGTGTGAGTTCTAATTTTATTCCCTTTTGGTCAGAGATAATGCAAGGTATAACTTCATTGTTTCTGAATTTGGACAAGTTTGCTTTGTAACCTAAAATGTGGTCTACTTTAGAAAATGTTCCATGTGCTGCTCAAAAAACGTGTATTCTGAAGCTGCTGGGTTAAATATTCAGTAGATGTCTATTAAAACTGGTTGATTGAGGTAGCTGTTTATATCTGCTCTTTGTCTTATGAGTTTTTGCCGAGTTGATCTATTTAGTGGGGAGAGTAGTGTAATAAAATCCCCTACAATTAATGTCTTTGGATCTATGTGGGATTTGAGGGAAAGTAGTGTTTCTTGGATGAATTTGAGTGCTCTGTTGTTTGGTGAATAGGTATTTAGAATTATAATATCCGCCTGAAGTAGAGATCCCTTAATTAGTATGTAGCGACCTTCTTTATCTCTTCTCACAAATTTTAATTTGAAGTCTATTTTATCTGATATTAGGATTGCAATTCCTGCCTGTTTATTGGGGCCGTTTGCTTGGTAGATTTTGCTCCAGCCTTTAACATTGAAAATGTGTTTGATTTTACGGGCAAGATGTGACTCCTGAAGGCACCAGAGAGAAGGATCTTGTTTTTAATCCAACTAGACAGTCTATGTCGCTTAATTGGAGAGTTAAGTACGTTAATATTGAGAGATAGGACTGAGAGGTATTTGGGAGGTCCTGCCATATTATCCACCTTCTTGGGTGCTGCTAAAACTGGGTTCTTCCTATGGTTCTTGGATTCTCAGTTTGGGTTCAGTTTCTTGGCCTTTATTATGGTCTTGTTGGTTTTCTATGTGTAGGACATCTTTAAGAATCTTTTGTAAGGCTGGTTTGGTGGAGATGTACTGTTTCAATTTTCCTTTGCTATGGAAGGTTTTTATTTGGCCTTCAGTTATGAAGGAGAGTTTAGCTGGGTACAGTATTCTTGGGTGATTGTTGTTTGATTTTAGAGCATGGCATACAGGTTGGAGTCTCTGGTCTGTTTGTGGTGTTTGATTTTCCTGTGGCTTGGTTGGTTTCTTAAGTCAGTTTATTTGAACAGGCAGAAAAATGCTCTGCTTTACCCAGGATTTTGCAATCCTCCTCCAAGTTTAGTTCAATGGGAGGGAGATCTGTTCTGAGTATCACAAAAGAGGGAGATGGTTTTTTCCTCAAGTTTGGAGATGCTGTGATGAGGCTAGGTTCTGGGTAGTGTTGAGGCCTTTCCGCAAACAGTAGCTTTTCCCTTGGGCTAGTTTGTGAGGAACTCACAGAGCCCAGCCTGGAGCCATTCTCAGGGTTTATGTTTACTGAATTTCAATTGATTGTCAGGGCTGCAAAAGGGAGGGGCAGCCTCTGGCTCTGATTACCCAGTGAAGAAAGCCACTCCTGAGGCTGGAACCTGAGCTGGGTGACATTTCCCTGGGTGGAGCTGAGTCTGGTAGGTCTCTTTAGGTTCTTGTGACCTGCTAAATGACTCTAGCTTTCTTCCAAGGCTTGAGTTGGAGCTAGCAGCTCCTCCGAGCTTTGTAGGTATCCAAGATGGAGATCTCTGGAACTGGGGGGTGGGGAGGAGTGGCCTTCCCTCCTCTGCTCCCTGAGAAGGAGTGAGGAGGACATCAGGCTTCTACTCATGTCGAGTCTTGGTTCCTGGGTTGTCTCTGGTCTGTGAACTGCATGATGAAATGTCCGCTCCTTGTGGGTTCCTGCTGGTGTTGAGGAGAATCTGCTTGTCCACTGTGTCTGGCTCCTTCGACTTGGAATCTCTGTTTTGTAGGTATGGCGACTGTGGCCACTGCCACAGCAGCAGTGGCTGCTGGCAACATCTCAGAGCTGTCTCCTTGCCTGGATTTTACCTCTTTGGCTTAACTCTCTGTCCTGTGATGGCACACTTGGTGTGATTCTCTGGCCTAGGACTATTCACTGGAACTCTAAAACTGCTTTTTATGTGAGAGCTTGTTTAGCCTCCATCTTCTCCTCTGCCATCTTCCCAGAACTCCTCTTATATGATTCTTATATGACTTCTTGGAGATCCATAAATAAAACTACTCAGAACAGGAAAAGATTAGGAAAGAGTTCATAAAGAATACTATTATGTTGGTCTTAATGGCAAAGTGTAAAGAATATGTAACAAAACTGTTGGGAGACTCATTTGCTCTATTTGCTATTCTCTCCTGCTTCTTTGTAGAAAGCTTCTCACTATGAACAGACAATTGGTCTGGACCTTTCCAGGCTTGTCTCAGTGACAGAAGTGATGGGATTTGAGATATGTGATCCCATTGCTGGCTTTTAGGAAGTTCACAATATAGCAATACCAATACACATAAAGCAACTTTTGTGAGTGATGTGTATTCACTTCCTCAATTGCCAAAATTAAATTCATATGTGAAAACATCAAATTACTTACATTATTATATATTCAGTTCAACTGACATCACTAGCACCTCCATAAATCAAATGCAAACTAAAAGATCTACTTCAAAAACCAACATCTAAGGCAGCGTTGGAAATTCAAGAAGATAGACAATAAATCTAAAGGAGTGAGATCTTTAATACTGACAATGAGCAGTAATAGCTGAATTTTTAACAAGGCTTGAAAAGTTCAGGTGTCCACTAACTATGTGATTAGAGTTGCAGAGTTGACCTTGGTATCAATATTGGTTTTACAATTCAAAGGCAGCTAAAGTTGCTGGAGTATTGTAGCTCGATATAGTGTGACCCTGCCTGATAATGGTAAGGCACAGAGTAGAATCTAAGTCAGTAAAATGTATAGGAAGGATTCTTCACTGATAATAATTGCAGGAGGTAATCATCACTTTTTCGTTGAAAATGTATAGCCCATCATTGTACATTAAGCTATAGCCTATTTCTGATCTGAAGAACGTATAAGACATCAATGTGCCACGAGTGCTGAGCAGTGTTAGTGTATATTACTCTAATATATGAAAAAATCCTTGCAAGTATAGAATTGCCTGACCCTGACACTTCATTCTGTGTTGTTGAGTTTCATGGAGAAATGTTCATAATTAGGCAATTCACACTCATCTAAATCTGAATCAGGCAACTGAGATAAGGCATTAGGGTCATCAATCAGTGACATGGTCTGTGACCTGTGAAATAAATCACATTATTTCACAATGTATATGTGTTTCTAAAAATGTATGCAATATCAAATATCAAATATACAAAAGGGACAATTATCCATCTCATATTATCAGAAGTAAAGGTACTCCTGAATTGTACATTCTTGCTGGAGGATCACTGGGTGACTGCTGATGTTTCGTATCTTTCCAGGTGCTCTTATATATATGTCAATGTTCTTTGAGGAAGTGTTTTTTCATAGTTTGTTTTGAGGTGTTCAGAATATCAGTACTGTCACTTACCACAACCATGGGACAGCAAAGATGATGGGATACCTGGCTAAAGAACTGAGAATTCACAGGAAGTGATAGGAAAGATAACATCAGAGGATCCAAAGCCTCATTGCCAGCTTCTGGATCCCCATATCCTCCTTAACATGTTTTATATTCATTCTACTACAGTGGGGGGGTCAGTGGCTACAGGTATGTCGACATACTAAGACATCAATCTAGCTTGTGGTTACAACTATTAACATGAGGTATTGTTTGGATACATAGTGATAATTGAATCCATTTATTTTTAGGGAGCAAAGGAGCAATAGTCATTACAACCATAGCACAGACATCCATCTTGTGTCCAAAGGCTTAATCTTTTAGTGTCCAACAGCTCTAACTTAAATACTCTTGAGGTAATGACTCATACTCCTGTCTTCCCTTGACCGACCTTTCCAGAGCACAGTTCTCAGATTTTTGATTGCTGTTTGAGATGTCTTCCCAATCTTTCCTTTTCCAAGTCTAACAGCTTGTATCTAGAATCTCTCACAAGTACTGTGACAGATGTATTATTTTGAAAACTATATTTTTCTAGGATAGGTTCAATTTTTAAATTTATTTCAAAAATACTATACAGAGTGGTTATAGTTACATGATTAAGGTACATTCCTTATTGAATATTGTTACCCACACCGTTGTTGTTCTTCTATCCCTTCCCACCCTGTACACCTCCTTCCCACCCCAAAGTTGTAAAGTTCATTTCTGATATAGTGTCTTATGAATATCATTGTTGCAATGCGTCACTCTTTGTACTTCTTTCATCCCTATATTTTTCCCTTTACTTATACAAATCAGATAAATCTATATACAAGGTGGAAGGTACCAGAATCAAGACAGAGATTGCAAGGGATAAACAATGGCAAAAGACAAATCACATAAAATACGATCTAGACACTCTACTGACATCAAGGTTGACATCTGACAAAAAAACAACTTTTTTCCATGGCTTGAAGTTCATTTCAATTAGCATCATTTTGTAAGGTCAAATGTACATAGCTCTGGAACCAGCAATCCCACTCTTGGGCATTTGTCAAAATGATCTCAAGTTAAACAAACTAAATCTACAACTTTGTTTCTGGCAGCATTATTGGAACCAATCAAGATGCCCCTCAATAGATGAATGGATCAAGACAATGTGGTATATATACACAATGGAATTTTATGCTTCTATCAGAAAGACTCACAAAGCCCCTTTCATAAGAAAATGGAAAGACTTGGAAAACAATCATATTACATGAAAGAAGCCAGACTCAAAGAAACATAGGATCCATCGTTTCCCTCATTTTTATTAATATATGCTTATTATAGTCCTTAAACTCTTAATATTCCCTTTTATCTCTCCCTCTTCTCCTCTCATTCCATTTGTGTGTGTGTGTGTGCACGCACCCGCACGCACCCGCACATGTTTGCACACACACACACATTAAAGAAACTTGACTCAGAGCCTCAAACTCTTGCTTGTTTTTTTCACTCATGAATGATTCAGTCTGTACTATTTGAACCAAGGTTTCACTCTGTCTTTGAATAACTGAACATAAATGTTTCATGGATTGCTACCCCAGCCATCTGTGAACGATGATCTTCCAATCTCAGGCTAATGACTATATAGGAATAGGGATGAGGCACAGGCATCTAGATGCCAAGTGTTTTTTACTTTGTTTTGTTTTTGTTTTTTGTTGGTATTGTGCATCCAAAACCTGTAAGGAAAACAAATCATTTATAATCAGGACTATTCACATAAAATGTGTATTGTATAAAGATTACATTAATAATATTATCCTTTTACATCCACATTATGTGATTTGATTTTTTTGAACTCTATTGTTGCAAACAGTCAAATAACGTATATATAATTTGATTCTTCTTGTCTTGGTTTTATACTTTGTTAGGTGTTTCAAAACAGAATTTATCAAGGTTTAACTCTGCACTACTGAAGCAAGACTTTTATGATTATTGAATGTCTTGTAAATCATAAGTTCTTCACTTCTGGTGGCACCATATGAGCACAGGTAGTTTCCTATAATACCTCCACGTAGTTTAGACCTCAATGCCATGCACTCTTCTGCCAAATATGCAAGGAAATCCTTTGCAATTCTCCTTGCATTTTCACTGTTTTTCTCTCTACTCTCCATGCTAAGTCCTGTGGTGATCTTGTTGATATTCTCCCCTGTTACATCTATCAATGCATCTTGGGAACTACTGGTATGCACTACTGTACTTCTGTCCATTCTCCTTGTACTTTGTCTTGTACACTTCTCACAGCGTGGGGCCAGAGATTGGGGATATTTTCTTCACGCATTAGATCAGACATCTATCTTTACATTCTAGCAATACATTCATTGAATTCCAATGTTCTGAAAATGATTACTGAATTTTCATGACTTTGTTGTTTGGCATTAGGGAAGAACATAGGTCAGTAACTCTAACTTATGTAAAAGAAAATTGCAATCATGTCTCATTAGATGTTGTTCATTGGATAATGTTTACTTCAAGATCTGCCTACCTGTTTCCGTTTCACTGTTTATTTTTCAATGTAGCCTTTTCTTCTGGAAAGTATTTATGGCCCTAGTGAAGATCAATTCCTACTGTAAATAGTCATTAATTTTATTCCAACATCATTTCATAGATCTTTCTGAGTTTCTTCAGGGTCTGTATAGTAGTGCTTCATATTCTTAGATATGTTTTAACATCGATGCATCCAATGATAAAGACACATTGCTTAAGTCACCATTTTGATGATGGAAAAGAAACCATGCTGCAACCTCACTATATGGCAATTTTCTGGTTTTAAATTCTTTTAGATTTGAATTGATACTGGAAAATGAAATTCTGTGTACAGTTTTATATTTTCCTAATTATTTTTAGTACATGTTCCAATATGGTATAAAGTTAAAACATTACTATTTACTTAGTTTTAGGATTTCTAAAATGGTCAGAGTAAAAGTTCTGTTCATTCACAATTTTAAGACAATATAGTCCATTATGACCAAGTGAAACATTTTAAACTTTTATTTGTGGTCCTTAATGTTGGTGCTGGGGAATGAATTCGAGTCCTTCATGTGTCTTAGTCTCCTGTGTGCCTCTGAGCCTGATGTGTCCTGTGGTTTTATTTTCAATCAACTGGAATAAAGAAAAAATTCACTAGGAAGGATTATTACTTGTTTACTTTCTCCAGCATCTCTTGCATACATAAAAGTAATATAAGTCTACACTGACAGAAAATGGTGTTCTTATATGGTATTTACTAGTGGTAACTGTTCAATTTTTGTAGCCTTACTCTGCACTGTCTTGCCCCTTACCTATTCCCCCATCCCATGAAACTTGACTGGATCCACTGGAAACCCACTTCCAGGCAGCTTCCTCCTTAAATAGCTTAATCTAAACTAACCTACCCCCTGGTAGACCTGCTATAAACTTTCAAAGGCTTGCCTGCAACAAGACACTTTACTGAAACGCCTTCTCTGCTATAGTAAAATCCTTCTTCCACTCCACCCCTTCCTGGAATCCCTGTTCTGCACCACGAGATACCGGGCCACATCTATATCTCCTTTCATGTCCCAACATACTACAACAAGAACCCGGCCTACATGGGGCTCCCGCTCGAAGCCCCACCTCATCCACCAGATACCCTGTTCCTAACTACTCTAGTCCCTCACAGTCCCATTGTTCCCATATTCTATTACCTCCAAGATCCTCCCTTCCCTTTCTTCCCCACCCCCAACCAACCTTCTCCCTGGAGTTCCTCCTGATTTTATCAGAATCTCTGCCTATAACTAGCCTACTTCTAAGTGGCCTACCTACCTCTTTCCACAAAGCCCATCGTGCTATATCAAAAACCCTTCACCTCCCTATAACTGCCCTTGAAGCCCCACCTTGCTTGGCCAGAAGCTTCTCACACAGCCCATCTACTGCCTGGAAAGCCAGCCCTGTTCCACCACAAGACTCTTCACCTCCCACATCTACCTTCTCAATGCCCTGCCTTGCTCCCCAGATAAACCCACCCCCTATTGGCTCTTCCCTAAGATCTACACCCTACTCCATCTGATACCCTGCCCATAATTATCTTACACCATTGTAGCCTTTCCACTCCTTCTCAAAGCTCCTCCTTCAACTATCCCCATGGCTCCAAGCCCTGCCCTGGCCCAGAAAAACTCCACCAGAAAACCCACACTACCCCATCTCTCAACACCCACATTGCTCCACTGGAAAACACTGCACCAGTTGCCCTCCCTCTGGAAGTCTCACCAGGCTCAACTGTAAATCCCTCCCTCCATAGTCCCTTTTGAAGGTTGCTTTGCCCTACTGGAAACCCTGTCCAAAGTCCATGTCCTGACTTGCAACACTGAGATCCCCACCCAAACTTCTCTTCTCAAGTTCTGACTGGCTACACCAGAAACCCCATCCTAACTATTCTAGAGCACTGGATACTATTACTGCTCTCACAAAGCTCTGGTCCTGAAAAACTCCTACATACATTGTTACTACATCTTGCTTTGTAGAAAACTCCACCTTCACCCTAACACACTTCCCAAAGGCCTGCCATTCTCCATCAGAAACCCTGCCCCTTACTAGACCATGTCTTCCTAGTACCACCCTGCCCTCAAATCTAGAACCTGAAAAGCATCTCCCTCATAGCTCCACATTCCTGCACCAGAATCCCCACCTTCTGTCTGCCTCTTGCCTCCATTCCCTGCCCTGCCTTATGGGAAACCTCACCCTACATATCCCACAAGGGCTCACAGTGCTCTACCAGCACCGCTCCTCTAAGTAAGCTCCTCCTTGGTAGCCTTGTTCTTCCTTCCAAAACTTCTGCCCCAAATAGACTCCTCCCCAGTGACCCCGCCTTCTTTAACTGAAAACCTGTCTCCCTGCCAGCCTCCATCTTAAATCCTGCCTACTCCACAAGAGACCATGTCCCTAACAAGTTTAGCCATTCCTGTCCCTTCCCTGCTGTCTCAAAGCCCTATACAGACTGGCTTTCACCCTCAAAGCCCCGCTCTGTTCCACCACAGAGGTTGGCTAATACCAAATCCTACTTTGAACGAGACAGGACTACACCAGAAACCCCACACCATCTCATCCATGAAGGTCCCATCTAGTAACTTTTATTACAAATATGATTTTATAATGGTCATAGACTTCATACTAATCAATATGAGAAGAAAGAAGTATTGCAAAAAGGCAACAAAAATTAGATATCAATTAGATGTCTTATTCTAGTTTTGTGTTCTGTTACCAGGAAGATACATATTGTGTGAAAATGTCGGAAGGTGATTCCTCTTATTGGAAAATATTCTTTGAAATATCAGTAAGGTTTCATGAGTGATCATTTTATTTCTAGAAAATTCGTGCACATTTCGGCCCATTAACTTAAAAAAATATTAGCTATTTAAAATCCTCTGGTTTCGTTGAGAAAAGAGTATCAGTGTGTAAAAAGATGACTTTCAACTCATCTTTCTAATGAATAATTTTGGAGTTGCTTACCTTAATATGTACCAGAAATTCTCTACCAGAATCCACTTGGAATTTCCTTCTTCCACTACAGTGACCTTTGGAAAAGATTGAAGTGAGATTAGTAAAATGTTAGATATGAAAATGTATTTGAGATCATAACAAAATTATGATGAAGACCCCACCCAATTGCTTTTAATTTTCTAACAAAAGGAACTTAAGCCTATTTAACTGCAGACTTTCTGAAGACTAGAAGACAAGAAAATAAGAAATACCCTGTTACACCATGGTTTTGAAAACAAAACCAAAACAAAGAAAGACAACATAATGAGACAGAAGGGAATGAGGAAGTTGTACATGTGATATAGAGTTTAAAAAACACACTGAATCAGGTAAAAATAATTTTGGTCACAATGTCTGGTTGTTCAACATATTTCATTGTAAATATTGTTCTTTTTTAAGCTGTGACTTAATATATATAGGTCTCAGCAGGGATCTGCCCAGGTAATTGTGTAGTTAGTCAATTTCATCATTATAAGATCATAAGGATGGAAAACTCCACACACATTAAGACACAACTGCAACATCACTAGACATACACTCTTATTGGTCCAACATTGTAAGACAGACCTGTGTTTTACCAAAGCTTTGTATGTGGTATGCTATAGTTTATTCAGGCTAAAGAGCCAAAGTAACTCCAATTTGAGATTAACGCCACCATCTTGTGGAGACTGCCCTCAGATTAACCCCAAGAGAGAGACAAAACACAGATTGCCACCAACCCTGCCCACCCTTAAGAAAGCAGAACAGTTACCCAAGTGTTCCAGGAACAGAACATACCAATAGTTCATAAAAAGGGCAGTGCAGTTAGGGTGGCCTCAAACCAATCATGTAACTGCTTGTGTGGAAATTCCCTAAACTTGTTTGTTCAATACTATAAAAGTTGTGCTGATTTTGTGCTCGGGTCTCTTACTGTCACAAGTTACCGAGTGCATGAAGGAACAAGCTTGAGCTTGCAAATAAAGGACTCTTTTGCTGTTCGCATTGCTCGTGGTCTCTGGTGGTCTTTCGGGGTTCCCAAGTCCATGCAACATTTCTGGGGGCTCATCTGGAATCCCCCTCATGAGACCTTCCAGACGCCCCACCACAGAGTCCCAAAAAACCCATCCGTTAAGTCAAGGCATTGCTGTTCTGTATATTTGGTTGCCTGTAGGTTCTGTATCTGTAATTCTGTTTTCCCACAGAGTCTGTATTCTGATTGGCAAGGAGTCTTGGTGGATGCACTATAAGACTGCCAACGGGGTCTGTGAGGAGACGTCCCCAGACCCCTCTGGGTGGATTGCTGTTTAGTACAGACATTTTTTGGGAAATGTTCCGTTTGTAGTCTCACACTTTCATGCAGACATTTTTTGGGAAGTTTTCCATCTGTATTGGGAAGTTTTCTGTTTTGGGGGAAACTCTCCATCTATAGTCTGGCACTTTCTGGTTGGTAATTTACAATGCTGCAGCGTGCCTTTGTAAGTTGTGTCTTTGTGTTGACTGTTCTGTTTGTCATTAGGTGTTTATCTTAGCCTTAGGCCTTGGCCCACGGAGGTGTGAGTATGGGGGAGAATCTGCCAGTCAGAGGGGATGGCCACTAAGGACTTATTTCCCTTGCTCCAAAATGATTGGGGGTTCCTTTCCACCTTGGAAGGCCCCTGGGTAAACAAATGTTGGTGATTTGTCACCCCATTCACTGAGACATGACTGTTCTCTGTTTTATGTTTCCTGAGATAGGAAAGTTCTGGGTGAGAGTGGCAGGCTCACTCAGAAGACTCTGAATATAGTTTGCTGAGTGAGAATGCCACAGAGTTCTGGTAGAGACAAAGTCAGCCTTTGATTGTTGTCTTGTCTAGTTCTGTTTTAGAATTGGTATTAGTTTTAAATGTATGTTTTTGGTTTTGCATTTTTCTTATTTATTTGAACATCTCTGGGGAAATAAAAGTTCCAGCCTCCAGCTGGCCTCAGTCACAGAGAAGGCTGTGTGGCTGGTTTTCTCTTTTCAGCTAGTCCCAAAAATGTAAAGTGCTTTTATCTAAAACTGATTAAAAAAATCAGGCCGCTTCAGTTTCAGGTGACCCCCGTCACCCCCAGCCTTCCTCCAACAGAAGAGATTCAAAATACCAATTGGTAAAATTCCTTGCTAAACAAGCAAGCCCTGGGAAAATGAAACTCAACAAAGTTACTTAGTTTAAAAGAAATATTGTCTTAAATTTTTCTTTGAAAACTTTAGAATGTCTACAAACAACTGATTTTTATTTTTGCATGCTTAAAGATCTGTGTGAGTGTGTTTTGTATGTGTTTGTGAACATGTTCATGATATAAATTGCCAGCATGCTATAACAATTGGGTGAGTTTAAGTTTAAAATTCAAAAGGTTATAAGGTTTGGACATTACCAAAAATTTTCTGAAGAATTTACACATTGTTTTTAATGGCTTTTTAAGGATTCTTTAACTTGAAAATTAGAAAATATGGTATTTTAGAATGCATAATCAACACTGTAATCAAGATATCTGGATTAACAAAATGGAGAAAATTAAAAGCCAACAGAAGACTCATTCTTAGGAGTGAAGGGTGAACAGGCACAAGTACAGTTCTGCTGGTCATGCATGGTGTAACAGGCCCTGGGAGGACTCTATGCATGGCGAAAGAGGGCAAGCTGGCACCAACATAGTTCATCTAACCATAAAGAGTTGGACTGGGTGCATGCCCATTACACAGGAAGGGTCAAGTGGCCCATCTTTATTCTGTCCCTTTTCCCTGCAGATAGACACTGGAAACCTAATGGTAAAAATGATTGATGTGATGATCTGATTAGCACTGCTAAAACTGCCCCTTGGATGTGTTAAAATTAAAATTAAGGCGGCTCTAAAAAGAGGGTTAAAAAGTTTATTTGTATAATGTGATTTGCTCTCAATGATATTCTGCCATTGGATTTTTTTAAGGCATAAAGGTGTTATGTCTAGCTTCTTCGTACAGTGATGTTGATTGTAATTTTTGCATTAAGAAAAATTTGTTATTTGAGTTTAAAAGTTTTAATGTGTATCTGTTTTAAAACAAGCATCCAAGAGGAAATGAGTGACACCTAGCATAGAGAGTTCAAGGGATTTTTCATAATGCAACCAAATGTACAGAATATTGAAACAGAGATTAATAGGAGGCTTACAAATTAGGAATTGATTTCTGTATATAAAGTTAAAAAGTAAATTTGTTCTAAACATTTGCCTCAAAGTGCAAAAAGGAAAAATTAGGATTACCAAAATAATTGCTTAATTCCCATTTCAGTTTGCTCTCATAGGTTTTTTTGGTAACAGTTCCCATTAGGCCCACAAAAATGAGGGAGGATTCTTGTAAGTTTGTCACATGTAACTTTAGCACTTAATATGTTTCAGGTAAGAACATGCTTAAAAGCTACTTCTATGTTGACCACCTTGTTGCTTTTAATTGGAGTAAAGTGGCCTTTAAGAAACTCATTGATCTGCAAACCGGTTTGAAGCCAGCCTGAGTAGAAAAAGGTCCCTATGAGAATGTGACCTCTACTCAGCCAGCAGAAAGCTGAAAGAGCAAGCAGTGTTGCTTTAGGATTCAAAAGTGGCAGAGTGCTAACCTTGAACTGTAGAGCTGAGGGACAACACTCAGGCCCTGAGTTCAAGTCCAGCAACCAACTAAGAGAAATGCCAATGAGGCATTTTTCCCAGTGTGGAGAAGACACTTCTGGGATGAAAGCAATGGAGGAGCATCCAGAGACTGTAAGCCACTGCTTGGATTGCAGAAATAATGTCAGGTCCTAGAGTCATTAGTGTGTGGCCCTTCAAAAATTGGTCAGAGCCAGAAGGTAATGGAAAGATAGATTGTAAGCATGCCTAATGTCTGTGACTATCTACCTTGTAAGCGCCAGGAACTTGTCGGTCATCTGTGATAGTACTAAAAAGCTAAGGTTGTGAAATATGGAGGATAGTTTGGATCCCAACCCTTGTATGTGCCAAAAGCTCTAATTGGCAGTAACTTTTGAGCTGAAACCAGCTACATGAAATTCATCTGCTCAGGAAAAATGTTTGTAAACCTGAAAGTGTGTTTCTATTGATATCTGTCTGAAGGTCTGCATAGTTAACTCTCACATTTTTAGGATTACTAGAGATCACATTCCTAAACCATCCAGAAAGATGCTTTAACAAACCAGAGTGCTAAATAAGCTCCACTGTTGTAGCCAGAAAAAAAGGTCTGTGCATTTGTAAAAAGTTAAAATATTGTTCTTAATGACATTTAACCCTGGTAACCTCTTTGTAAAATGGGCTAAGGTTATAGGTTCCTGGCTAGTAGGATCAACAACCCTGAATCAGCTTAAAGAAATGACAGAAGATGAATCTTCACCCATCTTCCCCGTTGAAGAACAAGGGACCAGAGTCACCTTTTTAAAAATGTGGTAAAATTGACAGAAGGAAAAGGCATGGGAAAAAATAGTACAAACCTGAGCCCTCTATTTCTGCCTAGGAAATCCTAGATTTATTAAAAACTGAAGTTTAAACAGTTGTTATCTTGGTAAATTGTCCTGGATTATTGTCTAACTAGTCTTAAAAACTAGTGGGGTCACAGAATGCCAAGCCTATGCAATGTATCCTTAACCAGTCTGTGTATGAATTGGCAGCCCAGCACAAGGTGTGACAGTCCCTTGGAGCCACTAAGAGACCATGCTACTGCAGGGTAAAGGTCAACAACAGCCTGGCAGTCACCTGGAGGAAATCTCATCATCACATAGTCCAACTCCACAGTGGTAGATGTCGACTGAACTCCTGCCTGATTCCATCATTTGAGACTGCTTCCCGGTTGAAAGCTGCTAAAACTAAGCTCTTGTGGGACATTGTTTTGGTGATATCCAGTAACCCTTTCTAATCCCCCAGTGGATATTGGGGGCAAGGATATCACTGTCTTGCCTTAGACACTTCAGGGTCACACCTAGTTTGGCTCTCGTATGGTAATAACCTGCTTCCTCCTATGTGTGTTTTAAAGATAAAGGAGAGATTTTTTAATCAGTGGAAGTAGTAAGAGGAATGAGACACAGACCTAATCTTAGCCTTAAAATCTAGCAAGCTTTTCATCCCACTAGTGCATTGAGGCTTTCTGAGATAACTTGGTTCCACAAGTCAAAGGAAAAATGGGCAGTTTTAAACTCTAGCCACAAAAAGCTTATGGAATTTTAAAGAACAAGAGGGTAGTAAAGAAAGCCTTAAGAAATGAATTGGGGAAAAATTGGTATCTTCTGGATAAGAAAGGATTTATTTATTTTTTTAATATTATTTTATTTTATTTGAGAACATACTGTACAGAGGGGCTACAATTACATGGGCAGGATAATGCATACATTTCTTACCAAGCATTGCAGCCTCCTCCTTTGTTTACACTTCACCTCCCTTCCCAGCCTCCCCCCTCCCCCCACCCAATTATACCCCCCTCCCCCCCTCACCGACATTGTAAAGCTGGTTTTGACATGACATCTTGTACTTCTCATTGTTGCAACAGGTCCACCTGAATCCTTAAACGACTTGTTTGCCCCCATCTCCTCCACATGTTATACTGACATCAAATATAGTGAAAGCGGGGGTTACACTGTGGGGGAGAGACATACAAAGCAACAAAGAAATAATCTTATAAATGCGTTAGAAACATATGCATGAAAGAAACGAAAACATTAAAATACATATTTAAGGGTTCATTTTCCTAACATCACATTATCTGACCTTTTCTGCTTGACTCATACCTATACTAGATATTGCAAATAAGGGAAACCATGGGACCTATGCTTCTTTGGGCCTGGCTTACTTCACTTAATATATTTTTTTCCAATCCTTTCCATTTCCTAACAAATGGGGAAATGTCAAAGAAAGGATTTAAAAAGTACTGATCATCTTAAAATGTTTGTAAAGAAGACAAACCTCAGAAAGTTTAAGTATGTAGCAAATAGTATGAGTATGTCTTAAAATTGGAGCTTAGGAATACAGTTGGTATAAAATTATGTTAGCTGTGATATATGGAGTCAGGATTGTTGGAAGAATATGTTAGGGCCTTTGATACGGTCAATTTTGTTACTCACAATTGGACCTTGTAGACTGGTGTCCTTTGTAAAAGAGAGAATCAGCACAATCCATCTATTGATTCTGAGACCCCTATACCAAACTGTATATATAGAAGACTGTGCCAATTAGGGGACCATGATTGGACCCTGATGCTTTAGAAGAGGAGAGAATGAAGAGCCAAAGTAAATCCAATTTAAGATTAATGCCACCATATTGTGCTAAGCTGTCCTCAGAGTAACCAAGAGAGAGAGAAAAAAAAAACACAGGTTGCCACCAACCCTGCCCACCCTTAAGAAAGCAGAACAGTTACCCAAGTGTTCCAGGAACAGAACGTACCAATAGTTCAGAAAAAAGACAGTGCAGTTAGGGTGGCCTCAAACCAATCATATAACTGCTTGTGTGGAAATTTCCTAAACTTGTTTTTTCAATATTATAAAAGATGTGCTGGTTTTGTGCTTGGGGTCTCTTACCCTCACCAGTTACCTAGAGCATGGAGGAACAAGCTTGAGCATGAAAATAAAGGACTCTTTTGCTTTTCACATTGGTCGTGGTCTCTGATGGTCTTTCGGGGGTCCCATGACCTTACAACAGGGCTTGATACAAAATGTCCCTGTCCAGAGAATTAAATGATGGCATTTATATCTAAAAGGATTTTGGGTCATTATTAAAATCTAACACATGCTGAGGTTTTTATTTGTACCTCCCTCCCTTTCTTTCTTCCTCCCTTTCTTTCTTCCTCCCTTTCTTTCTTTTCTTTTCCTCCTTCCTTCCTTCCTTCTTTCCTTCCTTCCTTCCTTCTTATCCTCCTTCCTTCCTTCCCTCCTTCCTCCCCTTCTCTCCTCCCCCTTCTCTACTTTCTTTTATTTCTCTCTTTTCTCTTTTTATCTTTCTTCTCTTTTCGTTCTTCTTTTAGAAAATGAGTATGAATTTAGATATTTTGTTTGCAGAACAAGTATTCTACCATTAAAACAATCCTTTTCAATTTAGTTACTTTGCTCATAGGTTATCAATTTTGCTGAGCGCTGAACAGAGGCTAAGATCCTCACATCTATTTGCCAAGTAGCTGGGATCACAAATGCATTCCAACATGCCAGGCTTTAGGATGATATGAAAACCTTGTTACTTTTCTTGCACACTGGTTCTGAACTGTGATGCTCTCAAATTGTACCTCTTTAGATAGTTATGTGAGCTCCAATAACCTGCCCTCAGTATAGATTGTCTAAATGAATGATTGAAGGCAATTTCACTTTAATCTATTTTTTTACCAGTCCAGGAGCTGTTATAAATTTTATTTCTAGACAACTTTTGTGTATATGTGCACATTAGATTTAAAATATTGCTTTCCTCCCTTTTTCCTTTTTTATTTTTCATGGTCATGGGGCTTGAACTCGGGGCCTAGGCACTGTCTCTAAGCTGTTTAGATCAAGGCTAGCACTTTACCACTTGAGCCACAGTGCCACTTCCGGTTTTCTGGTGGTTAATTGGAGGTAAGGACGTCACGGATTTCCTGCCAGAGCTAGCTATGAACTACCATCCTCAGATCTCAGCTCCTGAGTAGCTAGGATTACAGGCATGAGCCACTGGCTCCCAGCTAAAATGTTACTTATTTCAAGTTCTATGATTTAGTTGAGGGAATAGCATGGGTGTGTAGAAAGGTAACTTTCATGTCATCTCTCTAAATAATTTCAGAATTTTATTTTCATAATATTTATTGTAGGGATTAATAACAAAAGCTCCCAAAGTAACAGAATGATCCTTCATTTTCTCCTTTCCATAGATATAATTGGAAGAAATGAGTGAGACCTAAGTCTAAGAAAATATGTACTTGAAATTATAAAAAATTTTTTGATAACACATAAAGAGCCAGATTACACAACGTGTTTTTCATTTTATAAAGAAAGGAATGTTATAAAAGTGTATTTATTGGCTGGATTTTTCATCTAAAAAAGAAAAAAAAAATATCATAAAAAAGCTGAAGGGGATCAGCAAACATGTAAGTGTTATATAGTATTGGAGACTTTAAGACATGAATTTATTCAGGTAAAATAATTATTTAGGAAAGGTATATGCTCACTAAATTTATTCATTTTAAATTTTATTTGATTTACATGCAACTTATTATATAAATACATACATGTGTATATTTAGTGTAGTGTGTATATATATATATATATATATATATATATGTCAGTAGTATCTGTTCAGTGAACTGTATGGTTAGGTAATTTCATCATGCCAAGCTCATCAAAATGATGGACTTCCATAAACCTTAACAACCCAGCACAGCACTGCACATGCAAACTTAAGCATTCACCATTGTAAGCCAGACCTATGCTTTACCAAAGCTTTGTATATAGTATGTTATTTTCTCATTTAGCCTTGACACAAAATGTATTTGCTCCTAGAATTATATGATGGTATTATAACTACAATGATTTAGTGTAAATTTTTACATTGAACACATGCTCAGTGTGAGTTGTTCTTTCTTTCCTTTTCTTATTTTATCTTTTGGAAGTTGATTTGAGTTTTGATGTTGTGTTTGCCAGACAGATACTCCACCACTGGAGTCCTTCCACCAATCCTTTCTTGTTTAAGTTACATTACTCATAGAGTAGCAACTTTTGCACCAAGCCGAAAAAGCAAGGATCATGATTACATTCCAATATCCCTACCTAGTAGGATGATATGGGTGATACTTTCCTTCCGAGACTGATTCAGAATTATGATCCTCTCAAATTCTACCACCTTAGTTAATAGTGTGTGCTCCAGTTCTGCCTACCTCTAGAAGATATGCTAAAAATAAATGATTACAGGTAATTTGGGTTAATCATTGTCTAATATAGGTGATTTGTTATTAAAATGTAGGGTAAGTTTGAAAGTATAATCACATTAGTCAGATATTTTGCTAAGTAATTTTGTTTTACATTAAAAACACGTCTCGACCAGAATTAAGGATTATTTTGCTGTCTGTCAACTTGTATGTCACTTGGGAAACTGCGTGTTTTCCATGTGTGATAAAGAACTTTGAATGGTCTGATGTGCTGTTTCACATTGGCTCACATCTATAATCATGGTTAGTAATCAGAAATAAATAGATCACAATTTGAACATAGCCTAACCAAAAATTTAGGAAGTCCCAATCGCAACAAACTAGTGGATCATTTTGAATCATGCCATTAATCTCAGCACGAAAAGAGGATAAGTCTCTGCTCAATACCTGTGTCACATAGGTAACTGGTTCACTTGGAAGCAGTCACCTCTCTTGATGCAGAAACTGGGCTGAGATTTCGCCAAGAGGAAGGAGGAGTCTGCCTCACCTTCCCAGGGTGGACCTGACTGAATGCAGTGAACGTGCTTGCTTTTCTCCTCCAAATGGCTTGAGATGCCATGCTGCTGTGTTCCTTATTTGATTCCAGTGACCAGTGGAAGAGGTGTAAAGAAACATGAAATTAAATATCACAATGGCCAAGTGAGCTGCTCTTCCCAGCTTCTGAGTTCAACTCACCAAGTGTTCATTATTTGAGAGTTGAGAATACTGAGGTAGGGGATAGAGAGAGGGAGAGTGAATGAGAGGAGAGATTGATAGAGAGAGGGAGAGCGGGAGAGAGAAAAGAAAAGAAGGAAGAAAGAAGGAAAGAAGGAAGGAAGGAAAGAAAGAAAGAAAGAAAGAAAGAAATAAAGAAAGAAAGAAAGAAAGAAAGAAAGAAGGAAGGAAGGAAGGAACGAAGGAAGGAAGGAAGGAAGGAAGGAAGGAAGGAAGGAAGGAAGGAAGGAAGGAAGGAAGGAAAGAAAATGACTGAGAATGAATGGTTTGGAGTTAGGAGTCACAACGCAGAGTTACTACTTGTATTTGGTATAAGGTCTGCCCCACCCATGCCGACCCTATACAGACACCTTCCTCTTCTTAGCTAAGTTTCCACACTTTATGTGTTACCTAGGTATCTGGCACACCTGGAGGCAGCCACCTCCCCCACCTGCTAAGTCACAACCTGGTCAGCCACTGGTCACACTTTCTATCTGACCATAAGAGAGTCCCAGGCACAGAGGTCACATCCAGATCCAGTGTGGCCAGACATTTCCCCCACCTGGCCATACCTCATCCAGTCCTTGGCCTAGATACATCCTGACCCTAGGTTGGGTCACCCCATTTTTTTTAATATTATTTTATTTTATTTGAGAACATACTGTACAGAGGGGCTACAATTACATGGGCAGGATAATGCATACATTTCTTACCAAGCATTGCAGCCTCCTCCTTTGTTTACACTTCACCTCCCTTCCCAGGCTCCCCCCTCCCCCCACCCAATTATACTCCCCTCCCCCCCCACCGACATTGTAAAGCTGGTTTTGACATGACATTTTGTACATCTCATTGTTGCAACAGGTCCACCTGAATCCTTAAACGACTTGTTTGTCCCCATCTCCTCCACATGTTATACTGACATCAAATATAGTGAAAGCGGGGGTTACACTGTGGGGGAGTGACATACAAAGCAACAAAGAAACAATCTTATAAATGCGTTAGAAACATATGCATGAAAGAAACGAAAACATTAAAATACATATTTAAGCGTTCATTTTCCTAACATCACATTATCTGACCTTTTCTGCTTGACTCATACCTATACTAGATATTGCAAATAAGGGAAACCATGGGACCTATGCTTCTTTGGGCCTGGCTTACTTCACTTAATATAATTTTTTCCAAGCCTTTCCATTTCCTAACAAATGGGGAAATGTCATTCTTTCTGATGGAGGCATAGAATTCCATTGTGTATATATACCACATTATCTTGATCCATTCATCTACTGAGGGGCATCTGGGTTGGTTCCATATCTTAGCTATGGTAAATAATGCTGCAATAAACATAGTTGTGCTGGTAGCTTTAGTGTGGTCTTGTTTGTAAACATTTGGGTAAATGCACAAAAGTGGGATTGCTGGATCATAGGGGAGATCTATGTGAAGTCTTTTGAGGAACCTCCATACTGCTTTCCAAAGTGGTTGAACAAGTTTACATTCCCACCAACAATGAAGTAAGGTTCCTTTCTGTCCACATCCCCTCCAGCATCTGTTGTTGTTAGAGTTCTTGATTTTTGCTGTTCTAACTGGAGTGAGGTGATATCTCAATGTTGTTTTGATTTGCATTTCTTTTATGGCTAGGGATGTTGAACATTTCTTCATGTGTCTATTGGCCATCCTTCTTTCTTCTTCAGAGAAGCTTCTCTTTAAGTCTTAAGCCCACTTATTTATTGGGCAGTTGTTTCTTTGAGCATTTGTTGTTGGGGGGTTTAATTTTTTGAGTTCCAAGTATATTTTAGATATGAGACCCTTGTCCGTTGAATGGCTAGAAAAGATCGTCTCCCAATCGGTGGGCTTTCTATTGATCTTGCTAGCTATGTCATTTGCCCTGCAGAAGCTCTGCAATCCCATTTGTCCAACCTTTCTTTGATTTGGTGTGCTTCCGGGTCTCTATTCAGAAAATTTCGGCCTGAGCCAAGGAGACCTAAGGTTTCTCCTATTCCATCCTGTAATGTTTTCAGAGTGTCTGCTTTGAGTTCAAGGTCTTTGATCCATTTGGAGTTGATTCTGGTGCAGGGTGATATATAAGGATCTAGCTTTAGTTTTCTACATGTAGTTAACCAATTTTGCCAGTACCATTTACTGAAGAGGCTGTCTTTCTTCCATTCTATTGTTTTAGGTGCCTTATCGAAGATTAGATGGCTATAGGTCTGTATGTTCATTTCTGGGTTTTCAATTCTATTCCATTGGTCCTGAGGTCTGTTCTTATGCCAATACCAAGCTGTTTTGATTACTATGGCTTTATAGTAGAGTTTGAAATTTGGTATTGATATTCCTCCAGCAGTGTTCTTTCCGTTGAGGCGTGTTTTTGCTATTCGGGGTCTTTTATTGTTCCATATGAATTTTTGGATTGCCTCCTCTATTTCCTTGAAGAATGAGGGTGGAATTTTGATAGGTATCGCGTTGAATTTGTAGATAGCCTTGGGAAGTATTGCCATTTTCACGATGTTAATCTGGCCAATCCAGGAGCATGGGAGGTTTTGCGATTTTTTAAGTTCTGTGTTGATTTCCTTTTTCAAGATTTTAAAGTTTTCATCATAGAGGTCCTTCACTACTTTGGTTAAGTTAGTTCCTAGGTATTTTATTTTTTGTGGGGCTATTACAAATGGAGTTGCTTTCCTAATTTCAGCCTCACTTTTCTAAATTGTTGGCATATAGAAAAGCCATTGATTTTTGGGGGTTAATTTTATAACCTGCTACTTTGCCAAAGTTTTGAATCAGCTTGAGTAATTTGGGAGTGGAGTCCATGGGATTCTTTAAATACAAGATCATGTCATCTGCAAAGAGGGAGAGTTTTATTTCTTCTTTCCCTATTTGGATCCCCTTTATGTCTGCATCTTGTCTTATTGCTGTAGCTATGCATTCTACTACTAGATTGAAGAGAAGTGGAGAGAGTGGGCATCCTTGTCTTGTTCCTGAGTTAAGAGGAAATGGCTTTAGTTTTTCACCATTGAGTATAATGCTGGCTATAGGTTTGTCATATACAGCCTTTATTGTATTGAGGAATGTTCCATGGATTCCTAATTTTTCCGGAACCTTCATCATCAAAGGGTGTTGGATCTTGTCAAATGCTTTTTCTGCATCTATTGAGATAATCATGTGGTTCTTATTCTTGCTCTTGTTGATGTGATGAATAATATTAATTGATTTGTGTATATTGAAGCAGCTTTGCATCCCTGAAATGAATCCTGTTTGATCATGGTGTATGATTTTTTTTGATGAATTGTTGAAGTCGATTGGCCAAAATTTTGTTGAGAAGTTTTGCATCAATGTTCATCAAAGAAATGGGTCTATAGTTCTCTTTCTTTGATGAGTCCTTGCCTGGTTTTTGGATGAGGGTTATGATGGCTTCATAGAATGTGTTCGGTAGTGAGCTTTCTCTTTCAATTTCATTGAATAGTTGGAGGAGTATTGGTGTGAGCTCTGTTTGAAGGCCTTGTAAAATTCCGCTGTAAAACCATCTGGTCCTGGACTTTTCTTAGCTGGGAGGTCTCTTATTGCTGTTTCTATTTCAATGCTTGATATGGGCCTGTTAAGCTGGTTTAACTCATCTTGGTTTAGTTTTGGCATGTCAATATTTGCTAGGAAAAGGTCCATTTCTGTCAAGTTCTCAAACTTATTAGCATAAAGTTTTGAGAAGTATTCCCTTATAATGTTCTGAATCTTGGTTGTTTTTGTGGTGATGTTTCCATTCTCATCTCTGAGTTTATTAATTTGGGTGTGTTCTCTCCTTTTTCTGATTAGATTTGCTAAGGGTCTGTCAATTTTGTTAAGTTTTTCGAAGAACCAACTCTTTGTTTTGTTGATTCTTTCTATAGTTTTTTTGGATTCTAATTCATTTAATTCTGATTTAATTTTGATTATTTCTTTCCGTCTACTGGATTGGGGTTTATCTTGCTGCTCTTTTTACAGGAGGTTTAGATGTGTCATTAAATTGTTATTTTCCGATCTCTCCAATTTGTTGATGTAGGAGCTCAGAGCTATAAACTTGCCTCTGAGTACTGCCTTTGCTGTGTCCCAGAGGAGCTGGTAATTTGTGTGTTCATTTTTGTTGAATAGCATGAACATTTGAATTTCCTTTCTAATCTCTTCCATGACCCACTCATGATTCACCAGTGTGTTGTTCAGCCTCCATGTGATACCGGACTTTCTTTGGTGGCTTTTGGTGTTGAGTTCTAATTTAATTCCCTTGTGGTCAGACAGAATGCAAGGTACAACTTCAATGTTTCTGAATTTAGACAAGTTTGCTTTGTGGCCTAGAATGTGGTCTATTTTAGAAAACGTTCCATGTGCTGCTGAGAAGAATGTGTATTCTGATGCTGCTGGGTGAAATGTTCGGTAAATGTCTGTTAAGTCTAGTTGATCTCTGCAGCTGTTTAGATCTGCGGTTTCTCTGTTGAGTTTTTGCCGAGTTGATCTATCTATTGGGGAGAGTGGTGTGTTAAAATCCCCAACAATTAATGTCTTTGGATCTATATGGGATTTGAGGGAAAGTAGTGTTTCTTTGATAAATTTGGGTGCTCCATTGTTTGGCGAATAGATATTTAGAATTGTAATATCCTCCCGAAGGAGAGATCCTTTAATTAGTATGTAGCGACCTTCTTTATCTATTCTCACGAATTTTAGTTTGAAGTCTATTTTATCTGATATTAGGATTGCAACTCCCGCCTGTTTATGAGGGCCGTTTGCTTGGTAGATTTTGTTCCAGCCTTTAACATTGAAGATGTGTTTGTTTTTACGTGCAAGATGTGACTTCTGCAGACAGCAGATAGAAGGGTCTTGTTTTTTAATCCAACTAGACAGTCTATGTCGCTTAATTGGAGAGTTCAGTCCTTTAACGTTAAGAGATAGTACTGAGAGGTATTTGGGAGTTCCTGCCATGTTATCCACCTTCTTGCGGGCTGCGAAACCTGGGTTCTTCCTAAGGTTCTTGGATTCTCAGTTTGGGTGCAGTTTCTTGGCCTTTGTTGCGGTCTTGTTGGTTGTCTATGTGTAGGACATCTTTAAGAATCTTTTGTAGGGCTGGTTTGGTGGAGATGTATTGTCTCAATTTTTCTTTGCTATGGAAGGTTTTTATTTGGCCTTCAGTTATGAAGGAGAGTTTAGCTGGGTACAGTATTCTTGGTTGATAATTATTTGTTTTTAGGGCATGGCATACGTCATTCCAGGCTCTTCTTGCTTTGATTGTCTCTGCTGAGAAATCTGAGGTAATTCTAATTGGTTTCCCTTCGTAGGTGATTACCCTTTTCTCCCTGACAGCTTTAAGGATCTTTTCCTTGGTCTGGGTTGATCCTGTGTGGATTATAATGTGACGGTGGGATGTCCTATTCTGGTCTGGTCTATTTGGGGTTCTAAAAGCTTCTTGTATCTGAATAGGCCTATCTTTTTGTATGTTTGGGAAGTTCTCTGCTAGGATCCTGTTAAACAAATCTCCTAGACCATTAACTTCTGTTTCTAGGTGCTCCTCTACACCCATTATCCTTAGATTGGGCCTTCTGATGGTGTCTTCCAGGTGTTGGATAGACCTATCATATTTCTTGGACTTGTCTTGGATGGTTGTATGTTCTTTCTCTATAATATCTAGGCTGTCTTCAATCCCTGATATTCGATCTTCTGAATGGTCTAACCTGCTGTCAAGACTCTCTACTTTGTTTTTTTATCTCTTTTCCTTCTAATTGGTCAGCTTTGATGGCTTCAAGTTCTTTGTTGAAGCTCTGTTTTAGGTCTTGTATGAATTTCTTTACTTCCTTAATTTGGTGTTCAGTGTTTGTTCTCAAATCACTTAGTTGATTGGTTATGGTTTCTTTGGACTGCCATTCCTTCTGTTGGGTTCCATTCAGCATTCCCTTTGTGGTCTCCCTGACTTCCTTCAGCTCTTTGTTAATGGATTCCATGAATGCCTTTAGTGATCTTTGTGTATTCTCTACCTGGTCTCTCAATTCCTGAATTACTCTTTGATTAGCTTCTTCCTGTCTGTGGGATTCCTGCAGTTCTCTTTCTTCCTGTTCGTGGGAATCGTGCAGTTCTCTTTGAGTGTTCTCTGCCTGCTCACGCCATTCCTCCCTTTCTCTTTGAGCATTCTCAAGTTGTTCACGCAAATCCTGTATCAGTTTTTGAGTAGCTTCTTCACGCTTATGATATTCCTGTATAAACTTCTGGGATGCCTCCTCTCTCTCCCTATCACGCTCATACAGAGTCCTTTGTACATTGTCAAACTTCTCATTTATCATGTTTGCTATTATTGTTTGTAGAGCTATTTGGGAACTCTCCTCTGGATTATTCTTTATCTGTTCTAATCCCTGATTATCAAGATTGGGAATTGAGATACCCATATTTGCCATTTTTCTTGTGTTTTTCCGGCTTACTCGGCCCATTTGAGATGAAGATTGCACCAGTTTTATGCTAGAACACTATCTTAAGGCAACCATCAACCAAAGTTTGCATTTGTACAGTCAATAGTCTACAGATACAATCTAGTTCAACAGATACATCTATTCAACATCAAACAACTATATGTTAAAGTACTTCGAACCACAGAAAAGAATTTGGAAAACCAAAAATTATTAGGATTAGGGAGAGATGTGGGTAAAAAATAGGAATAGATTGGTGTGGGGAGGCACAGGGAGAGTTAACTATGTCCTAATCACAATGCAGGAAATGGGTTGGGTAGGATGCAAGTAGAGAGAGACACCAGAAAAAAATAGAAACGTAAAAATTAATGTTATTATAGAAGTTAAAAGACCGTCTTTTAGAGAGGAATGTGAATATGTTCTGAGAAGGGGAGGGACATAGAGGAGATGTGAAAAACTTTTTTTTTTTGAGTTTTTTTTTTAAATTGTATTTTGTTTTATTTGAGAACATACTGTACAGAGGGGCTACAATTACATGGGCAGGATAATGCATACATTTCTTACCAAGCATTGCAGCCTCCTTCTTTGTTTGCCCTTCACTTCCCTTCCCCGCCTCCCCCCTCCCCCCACCCAATTTTACCCCCCTCCCCCCACCCAATTATACCCCCCTCCCCCCCCCACAGACATTGTAAAGCTGGTTTTGACATGACATTTTGTACTTCTCATTGTTGCAACAAGTCCACCTGAATCCTTAAACGACTTGTTTGTCCCCATCTCCTCCACATGTTATACTGACATCAAATATAGTGAAAGCGGGGGTTAAACTGTGGGGGAGGGACATACAAAGCAACAAAGAAATAATCTTATAAATGCGTTAGAAACACATGCATGAAAGAAACGAAAACATTAAAATACATATTTAAGGGTTCATTTTCCTAACATCACATTATCTGAACTTTTCCGCTTGACTCATACCTATACTAGATATTGCAAATAAGGGAAACCATGGGACCTATGCTTCTTTGGGCATGGCTTACTTCACTTAATATAAATTTTTCCAAGCCTTTCCATTTCCTAACAAATGGGGAAATGTCATTCTTTCTGATGGAAGCATAGAATTCCATTGTGTATATATACCACATTTTCTTGATCCATTCATCTACTGAGGGGCATCTGGGTTGGTTCCATATCTTAGCTATGGTAAATAATGCTGCAATAAACATAGTTGTGCTGGTAGCTTTAGTGTGGTCTTGTTTGTAAACATTTGGGTAAATGCCCAAAAGTGGGATTGCTGGATCATAGGGGAGATCTATGTGAAGTCTTTTGAGGAACCTCCATACTGCTTTCCAAAGTGGTTGAACAAGTTTACATTCCCACCAACAATGAAGTAAGGTTCCTTTCTGTCCACATCCCCTCCAGCATCTGTTGTTGTTAGAGTTCTTGATTTTTGCTGTTCTAACTGGAGTGAGGTGATATCTCAATGTTGTTTTGATTTGCATTTCTTTTATGGCTAGGGATGTTGAACATTTCTTCATGTGTCTATTGGCCATCCTTCTTTCTTTTTCAGAGAAGCTTCTCTTTAAGTCTTTAGCCCACTTATTTATTGGGCAGTAGTTTCTTTGAGGATTTGTTGTTGGGTGGTTTAATTTTTTGAGTTCCAAGTATATTTTAGATATGAGACCCTTGTCCGTTGTATGGCTAGTAAAGATCTTCTCCCAATCGGTGGGCTTTCTATTGATCTTGCCAGCTATGTCATTTGCCCTGCAGAAGCTCTGCAATCTTATGCAATCCCATTTGTCCAACCTTTCTTTGATTTGGTGTGCTTCCGGGTCTCTATTCAGAAAATTTCGACCTGAGCCAAGGAGACCTAGGGTTTCTCCTATTCCATCCTGTAATGTTTTCAGAGTGTCTGCTTTGAGTTCAAGGTCTTTGATCCATTTGGAGTTGATTCTGGTGCAGGGTGATATATAAGGATCTAGCTTTAGTTTTCTACATGTAGTTAACCAATTTTGCCAGCACCATTTACTGAAGAGGCTGTCTTTCTTCCATTCTATTGTTTTAGCTTCCTTATCGAAGATTAGATGGCTATAGGTCTGTAGGTTCATTTCTGGGTTTTCAATTCTATTCCATTGGTCCTGAGGACTGTTCTTATGCCAATACCAAGCTGTTTGAGATGTGAAAATCTTTAAGGATGGGAAATGGAGAAGAGAAGATCAGAAGTTCAGTAGAGCTAGACAAAAAACAAAAAGATAATTAAGAAAGAAAGAAAAAGAGAAAGAAGACAAAAAAAGAAAGGAAAACGCTCATTCACATATTTCTAAAATAAAAATTATAAGATGAGAGAAAAAAAAAAGTTACTGGAAAACAATTATTTTTTCAGAAGAGGCAAAAATTAAAGATTAATAAAAGTTTTAGAAGGGAAAAAAATATATATATAAGGTAGCAAAAAAACAAAAAACAAGCAAAAAAAGAAAAGAAGAAGAAGAAAAAGAAAAAAGAAAAAAAAGTCTTTGATTTTTTTTTTTGGGGGGGAGGAGTGGGAAGAATCCTTTTCTCTCTTGTAGGAGTCTCTGTTCAGCTTGAGGTCCTGTGGCTTGATTGGTTTCTTAAGTCGGTTGGTTAGAAGAGGCAGAAAAATGCTCTGCTTTACCCAAGATTTTGAGATCCCCCTCCCAGGTTAGTTTTCTGGGAGAGTGATCTGCTTTGAGAGTCACAAAAGAGGGGGATGTGGTGATGGGGCTAGGTTCTGGGTAGAGTTGAGGCCTTTCAACAAACAGTAGCTTTTCCCTGGGGCTATTTTGTGATAAAGCTCACAGCGCCCAGCCTGGAGCCCAGGGTTTCTGTTTTTCAATTGATTGTGGTGGCTGCTAGAGGGAGGGGCAGCCTCTGGTTCTGGTTACCCAGTGAGGCAAGGCACTCAGATGGCTGGCGCCTGAGCTGGGTGACTTTTCCCTGGATGGTGCTGAGTCTGGCAGGTCACTTCGCCGTTAAGTTCTTGTGACCTGCCAAATGACTCGTTTTATTCCAAGGCCTGAGCTGGAGCTAGCAGCTCCTCCGAGCTTTGTCGGTATCCAAGATGGAGATCACCGGTGCTGGGGGGGGAGGGGTAGCCTTCCCTCCTCTGCTTCCTGAGAAGGAGTGAGGATGTCGGGCTTGTACTCACGCCGAGTCTTGGATCCTGGGTCGTCTCTGGTCTGCAAATAGCAGGATGAAGATTTCCGCTCCTTGTCGGTTCTTGTTGGTGTTGAGTAGAATCCGCTCATCCGCTGCGTCTGGCTCCTTTGTCTCGGACTCTCTGTGTCTCAGGTATGACCCCGCGGCGGTGGTCGCCGCCGCGACCCTGCCGCCGTAGCGGCAGCTGCTGTGTTTCCTTGGCTTCCCCTCTCTTGTCTAACTCTCTGTCCTGTGATGGCACACTTGGTGTGATTCTCTGGCTTAGTACTGTTCACTAGAACTCTAAAATTGCTTTCTATGCGAGAGCTTGTTCAGATTCCAGCTTCTCCTCCGCCATCTTCCCGGAACTAGAACTCTCACCCCATTTTTTTACATGCCTCTTCACCATGTATGGCATGTGCAGCAGTTCAGTTAATAAACCTGACAATACCATGTGGTGTTTTCTTCATTGGCTACCTAATGAAACTTATCTAATTAATATACCTTACATTTCAGATTTTCTAGTTAGGAATCCATGGATATTTTTCTGATATATGTGAGTTCAGTATAAACAAAACATATGTACTAGCTCATCATATAACAGAATAATTCTGCCTGGAATCTTTTTTTTCCAATTTTTTAATTGTGAAAATAACATACAGAGAAGTTAAAATTACATGAGCAAGGTAATGAGTACATTTATTATGAAATATTGTTGCCTCCTCCTTTATTTCCCCTTCCTATCCCTTCCCATCTCCCACCTCCCCCGCCAAAGTTATAAAGTCCGTTTTTTGACATAATGTGTTGTACATCTCATGTTGCAATGGGCCCATCTGTATACCTACTTATACAATATGTTTTTTCCCTTCCCCTCCACAAAGTATACCATCTGAATCTTTAATTGCAGCCTAATTAACCTTAAAGTCTATTGTTTTTACTTTGCATTGTTTTGTTTTTTGCTTAATCAAAGATTTAGTGGGACAAGCTGAAAAGATCTTTGCCTTCATATTTTCTAATCACCCTTGGCTACAACCTGTGTGTTACCAGCTCAGATGATTGGACTTTGAAATTCTGGAAAGCAGATGCACATCATAAGGCCCCATGCCTTTGGGATTTCTCAGATTCCTTTTTCAATGTAATTGTCACTAAGGTGTGTAAAGTGAGGTTACCATTTTACAATTCATGTAACATACACATTTTTCTTGTAGACAATGCCATTCTTTCCTGAGCTTTCTCCCAGTTTCTCTTTTTTTGTTGTTGATTGTTTTTGTTTTTGTGCCTGAACTTCAGCTTGAACTCAGGATTGGGTGCTGCCCCTGAGATTTTGTAATCAAGGCTACTCTACCTCTAGAGGCTCAGCTTCCTTTATGGCTTTTGTGTGGCTAATTGGAGAGAAGAGTATTACAGATTTTCTCACTCCAGATGGTATTGTAATGTGATCATCAGCCTCCAGAGTAGCTAGGATTATAGGTGTGAGTCCCCATTGTCCAGCTACTAAAGTGTTGGTTTCATGCTTCACTAGTTGTGTTATAATTTTCCTCGACTCTTGGCACTAATACTACATATTGCCTGGCTCAAATCTGAATTGGTGGAATATGCTTGTATTTTCAGGAAGGTAGGAATAGGAAACTATAGACCATAGGGATATATAAGCTAAACAATTCACTTGGAACATGGCATAAAGACAAGTAAGTTTATTGCCATTTGACTGTGTCCCGTCTTTACTGTTAATTCTCCATGGCCTTTGAATGATGTTAGACATATCCAAATGGCCATTGGCAGAAATAAGGTTTCTCATCCTAAAACAAAACAAAATCAACCAAAAAATACTACGTATGAACAAGTTTACACTCGCACCAACAATGCACTAAGGTTCCCTTCTGTCCACATCCCCTCCAGCATCTGTTGTTGTTAGATTACTTGATTATAGCCATTCTAACTGGGGTAAGGTGGTATCTCAATGTTGTTTTGATTTGCATTTCTTTTATGGCTAGGGAGGTTGAGCATTTCTTCATGTGTCTATTGGCCATCCTTTCTTCTTCAGAGAAGTTTCTCTTCAAGTCTTTAGCCCACTTATTTATTGGGCAGTTATTTCTTTGAGGATTTGTTGTTGGGGGATTTAATTTTTTTAGTTCCAAGTATATTTTAGATATGAGACCCTTGTCCGTTGTATGGCTAGTGAAGATCTTCTCCCAATCTGTGGGCTTTCTATTGACCTTGCTAGCTATGTCCTTTGCCATGCAGAAGCTCTGCAACTTCCTGCAATCCCATTTGTCCAACCTTTTTTTTTTTATTTGTTGTGTTTCCGGTTCCCTATTAAGACAATTTCGGCATGCTTCAAGGAGGCCTAGGGATTCTCCTATTCCATCCTGTAATGTTTTCAGCGTGTCTGCTTTGACTCCGAGGTCTTGATCCTTTTGGAGTTGATTCTGGTGCAGGGTGATACATAAGGATCTAGTTTTAGTTTTCTACAAGTAGTTAACCAATTTTGCCAGCACCACTTACTGAAGAGGCTGTCTTTCTTCCATTCTAATATTTGGTGGGAGTGTAAACTTATTCAACCACTTTGGAAAACAGTATGGAGGTTCCTCAAAAACTTCACATAGAGCTCCCCTATGACCCAGCAATCACACTTTTGGGCATTTACCCAAATGTTTACAAAGAAGACCACACTAAAGCTACCAGCACAACTATGTTTATTACAGCATTATTTAGCATAGCTAAGATATGGAAGGAACCCAGATGCCCCTCAGTAGATGAATGGATCAAGAAAATGTGGTATATATACACAATGGAATTCTATGCCTCAATCAGAAATAATGACATTTCCCCATTTGTTAGGAAATGGAAAGACTTGGGAAAAATTATATTAAGTGATGTAAGCCAAGCCCAAAGAAACATATGTCCCATGGTGTCCCTTAATTGCAATATCTAGTATATGTATGAGTCAAGCAGGAAAGGTCAGCTAATATGATGTTAGGAAAATGAACCCTTAGATATGTATTTAAATGTTTTTTCTTTCATGCATTTGTTTCTAACTCATTTATAAGATTATTTCTTTGTAGCTTTTTATGTTCCTCCCCCACAGTATAACTCCTCCTTTCACTATATTTGATGTCGGTATAATTTGTGGAGGAGATGGCGAAAACAAGTCGTTTAAGGATACAGGTTGAACCGATGCAACTATGAGAAGTACAAGTCGTCATGTCAAAAACGAACTTTATAACTTTGGTGCGGGGGGGGGGATTGGGTTGGGGGAGGCTGGGAAGGGATGTGAAGGGTAAACAAAGGAGGAGGCTGCAATCCTTTATAAGAAATGTACTCATTATCTTTCCCATGTAATTGTAACCCTTCTGTACAGTATGTTCACAAAAAAATTAAAATTAAAATTAAAAAATAAACTAACTAACTAACTAAATAAATAAATAAAATACTTCACAACATAAAAAAACACTACGTATGAGTCCAGCAATTTCCTCTAATTAGAGACCAGGCTGCCTCAGTTTATGAAAAAATGTCCTTTATTCAAGTGCTGCTACTTTTGCTGACTACAAATATAATTAAATCTGCAGTAGTCTGTAGAATTGTATACCACAGCTGTCATTTTAATTCACAAGAAATTCAGACATTAAAATGTTTATTTTTTTTTGTCAGTTTTGAGGCTTGAACTCAGGGCCTGAGCACAATCCCTGAGACTTGTGCTCAAGTTACTTAACACTCTACCAATTGAGCCACAGAACCAGTTCTGTTCTTTTGAGTTGTTAATTGTACATAAGAGTCTTATGTGGCTGTTCTTCCTTGGTTGACTTTGAACTGTGATCCTCAGACCTCAGCCTCATAAGTAGGTGGGATTACAGGCATGAGACCCTGGCACCTGGCATCAAATAGTCATTTTTAAAATAATGAACTGCTTGGTGCCTCTGGATCACATATATAATCATAGAAACAGTTAATATTACAGGTATGAGGAACAAACACGAGTGTGTTGTTCATGATGGTTTGTATTGGCATGTTTCAATATTATTTGTTATACTACAATGCTCTTATTTTTATTTTAACCTAGGTAGGGGTGATAGGTGCTAGCCAGTGTTGAGATGGAGCCATGTGGAAATTCTTGCCTAGAATGGCATGGAAATGAAATTCTCCTGCTCTCAGCTCCCCATGGACCTGGGATGATATACGTATTCTATCATGCATAGCTAGGGTTGGGGAGCATTGCAGGTAAAACTTCACTGGTCTGGAACTGATGTCCCAAATATCTAGCTTTACAGGCAAAATCTTGTTGTATTCCATTTCACTTTGAAGTAGTGTATGTACATACTTACAGAGTACAGTGAGAACACACTACATGTTTAATATATAGAATAGTCAATATAATTAGCACGTTTATCTCCTAAAACAATTAAACTAATGTATTTTGGTAACCTCCTGACTCTGCTAGTTATTTTGGAGCATACCATAAACCTGAATACATTGATAATATGCACAAGAAGATTGGAAGTTGATAGAGAGAGACAAGTTAGACTATGTGTACTAAATATATATTCATCTATTTCTGCTCTGAAGAACATTATCATATATTCACCATAACAATACCTCCATATATTCACCATGGCAATAATTTTCCTGCAGTGTAGAATTTTCCATTTCATAATCTGCCATCTTTTATCTTTTTTTACATTCTCTTTATAAGTATAAATATTTTCCTGTTTCTTATAATGTTTTGAAATTATTATAAGATGGAATTTTTAAAATTGTAGAGTCTACTAAAATTATCTTTTGGTTTGATTTTGTGATGCCAAATCATTAACACCAAGGTTTCCTGAAACCTATGCTAGCAGGCTATATCACTAAATTGTATTCTAATTACATCTTATTATTGTATTTTGATATAGGACGTTGCTGTTGCTGTTTTATGATATAGAGTGTTGTGAAGCTGGAATGAAACTTGCAACCTCACAGCCTCCAGTAACAATGCTTTATCATCAGGTTCTGGAGGCTCATAATTATAACTCTAGCTAATCAGGAGGTTGAGACCTGAGGTATAGTTCAGATAACCTGACCAGGAAATTTTATGAGCCTCTCTAGTTCACTACAAAAAAACTTGAAGTGGAACTGTGGTACAATTGGTAGAGCATTATAGTCAAGGGAAAGATACCTCAGGATTGTCATAGAGCCCCTGAGTTCAAGTCCTAAAACACACATATGCACAGACACACATTCACACACATACACAAACACTCCCCACACATGAGCACACACAGAATCGCAGGCAAGGTTGTATCTTAAATTCTTATCCAGAGATTGGACAGCAGCCCACTTATTTGTGAAAGTTTTTCTTGATTATTTTGATGGATGACGATAGTTTATGGGACACAGTTGACAAGACTTTAGTGAGGAAAATTTCATAAACGACTAGCTTATAAAAAAGAACAGAAGCACAGTTTTTATCTTTAAATCTAACATTCCTTCAACTATAGTATTTTTAAATAATAATCATTGAATTATGAGAGGACAATGCAGCACCTTTTCCCTTCTCCACTTCCCCTCTGTCATAAAATGTGACAAACGTATCAAAAATAATCTTTTACAAGAATGTACACCTGTAAAAATGTCTGGCTATATGTGTAAGGTTTGTTTTTCAATTTTCCCACCTCTAAGTACTTCGTTTTTTTTTTTTTTAGGTAGGTAAAAAGTGAGCTGTATTTTTTCTTTCTTTCTTTCTTTCTTTCTTTCTTTCTTTCTTTCTTTCTTTCTTTCTTTCTTTCTTTCTTTCTTTCTGACTTTCTTTCTGTCTTTTTTCTTTCTTTCTTTCTTTCTTCTTTCTTTCTTTTTTCTTTCTCTTTCTTTCTTTCTTTCTTTCTCTTTCTTTCTTTCTTTCTTTCTTTCTTCTTTCTTTCTTTATTTCTTTTTTCTTTCTCTTTCTTTCTTTCTTTCTTTCTTTCTTTCTTTCTTTCTTTCTTTCTTTCTTTCTTTCTTTCTTTCTTCCTTTCTTTCTTTCTTTCTTTATTTTTCTTTTTATTGTGAGAATACCATACAGAGGAATGACAATTACATAGGCAAGATAACGAGTACAGTTCTTATCAAGAATTGTTGCCTCCTCTTTGTTTTCCCTTCCCATCCGTACCCATACTCCCCCCACCTCTCCCCACTCGATCCTCTCCACCCACACACAACAAAGTGGTAAAGTTCGGGTATATATACACTATGGAATTCTACGCCTCCATCAGAAAGAATCACATTGCCCCATTTGTTAGGAAATGGAAAGACTTGGAAAAAAATATATTAAGTAAAGGAAGCCAGGCCAAAAAAAACTTAGGTCCCATGGTGTCCCTTATTTGCAATAACTAGTATAAGCAGAAAAGGTCATATAAGTTGATGTTTTTTTTCTTTCATGCAATTGTTTCTAACATTTATATTATAATTTCTATTTTGCTTTGTATGTCCCTCCCGCACTGTTTAACCCTGCTTTCACTGTATTTGATGTGTGTATAATTTGTGGAGGGAAAGGTAAAAACATCATTTAACTAGGGATACAGGTGGACCCATTGCCACAATGAGATGTACAAGTACTTGCTTTTTTTGCACATGACTGCACACAGGGGCTTTAAGAGCAACAGAAGATTAGGAAACAAAAACCTAACAATGTCCTAGGAAGTAGATGTCAAAAATAGATGCAAGAAGCACATGGCAGGCTGAGAGGGCCCTGAGAGCAAAATGATTTGGGCAGGATGAGAGGAATAGTGACAAATAAGACATGGATCTCACCTAGGAAGTGTTCCTTGAGACTGAGACCATGCTGTTTCCTAGACCTAGTTGAGGATGTTGTGATTTGACAATGTCCACATGTGTTTAGAGTGATGTGGGAGGGGATATTTCAGCCTCCAGTTTGTCTTTGGGATGGTCTTATGTGAGCAAGCCGTTCAGAGCATTGAGATCTGAGAGATCACACTACTTCCCTCAAAATAAAATACAATATGGAACTCTGAGAGCCAGGCAACTGTAACTGACATTCAAATCAAGCCAGCTCACGTGGCCTGTGGTTCAGGAACAAGAAAGATGTTCCTGTATTATTTTCTTTTTTTATTTGTTTATTGTGAACATACTGTACAGAGGGGTTAAAATTACATGGGCAAGACAGTGAGTACATTTCTTATCAAGCACTATAGCCTCCTCCTTTGTTTACACTTCACATCCCTTCCCAGCCTCCCCCTCCCCCCCATTTCCTCCCCCCACCAAAGCTGTGAAGTTCGTTTTTGACATGACAACTTGTACTTCTCATTGTTGCAACGGGTCCACCTGTATCCTAATTTAAACGACTTGTTTTTCCCCTTCCCCTCCTCAAATTATACCGACATTAAATACAGTGAAAGCACGGGTTATACTGTGGGGGAGGGACATTCAAAGCAACAAAGAAATAATCGTATAAATGCGTGAGAAACAAATGCATGAAAGAAAAAAAAAACATTTAAGTTCAAGAGACTCAGATTTCAGGCATGAGAGGTGTGAGTGCCTCACTCAGACATTGGATCAGTGCCAAATCAAGAATCCAGTCTCAGGCCCTTTTAAAGGAATCAAAAGGCAACTCAGGCCAGGTATAATTATGACAGGAAACTTATTTAATCTCATCCTAGTCCACAGTACAACCTTCTCTTGTGTCCTTTTATATGTGCATATTGAGAAAATATTTACTGTGTACATTTCAATCAACTCTATTACTCATTTTGAAGTATACTCCCATTTCCATGTTTCAAAGATCCATTCTTTTTACCATCTCTGTGTGACAAAGAGTCTGCTCAAACCCTAAATATGCCTTATAATATATGGAGCTTGGACTCAGGATTGTTGGAAATGCTGGTAATGGACCTGGTCCTGCCTACCAGAAAGTTGATCTCTTTTATATTGGAAACTTCCTCCACCACTAAAGAGAGTGAGGGACAATGGAGAAGCTGCCAGAAATTCTGTTTAAAAAGTGTGTTCCTCATTCAAACCCAGGGCTGATGAGACACAGCTGGCAGATTATTGAAATATTTGGTACCTCTCTGAGACTGTTTCACTGGGGTCTTATCACAGGAGCTTAGCTTGAGACAAAGAGGTGCAATGTCAGGCTAATTCCTTAGGACTGGGCTGCCAGAAGATTTCATTTGACTCAGAAGGTAGTGGAGACTTAGCAATTTGCTTGCTGAGAAACTAGGATTAAAGGAATGAGCCAGTGGCACCCAACACCCACCCTCACCTAGGAAATCACTATTTGGAGGGCTTTGAAAGAATATAGACAGAAGAAAGGATGAAAGTTGAACTTGAATTTGGGGCCTGAGTACTCTACCATTTGAGCCCCAGGTATGGCCTTTGGCTGGTTAATTGAAGATGTGTCTTTAGAACTTTATAAACTAGAATTTCCATAAAATTGTGTAGACATATCACCAGTTTTTGGCTGTCATTTTTACATTACCATGTGGGACTTAGCTACTAACATGTGTGTCGTCTTCAGGAAAGGAGATTCATACAGTTAGCCTCTTTCTCTCCTCCCATTGGTACAGATTGTTATACAGTAACTGAGAAGAAGATGAACAAGATGAGGAAGTGGATGTTGGCAAAAAGAGAACTTCTGTCCTTGCAACTGGGTATCTTGGAGTTTTCTGATCAAAATCAACTTCCTTCTTTGCACACAAGTTAAGATGTTCACCACGGGATTGAGGCTTGACACTTTAGTGGATAGCAGATTACACAGTTGTGGATTTGGTTGTAGTTTTGGACTCACATGGATGAAAAGGAGGGCTGTGTATAACAAGTCAGATCCAGTGGGGAAACAACATTCTCCTCCTATCACATGTGGAACTTTAGAGGATTGCATTTGAGAAATTCCTAGAAGTGGGTTGGGAGGAGCATCCTGCTTACAGGAGTCTTTTCCCATTTCCGCACATGCACGTCCCGCCAGAAAAACGCTCATAGTATAAGGTTCAGGATAGGAAGGGCAGGCTCACATTTTCCTTGTCACCAATCTGCCCACAGCATGGTTTGTCCCATCTTCCCTAGGTGGATGGACTTCTACCCTGATGATTTCTATGAGCACAAAAACTATGACACCCTGAAAGAACTTACACAGTATGTCAAGCTCAAGATGCCCCTTTCAGAATTGCTCTTCTGCTTAAATATTCTTCTGTACCAGCTGGAGGAATGCATGACCCATGAGACCAAGGAAAAGGGGAAGAAGTCCTTGTTTAGATGCCTCAGAGCTGGTGAGTAGGGATGGAACCTGGGTCCCTAGGGATGGGCCTGATTGGTCAAGAGCCCTTAGTATTCCCCAGCTTGGCAAAATGTCCTTTTATGGATAGTCTTTGCCTGGTAATATCTGTTCTCATTTTGAAAGAACTTGGAAGTAGCCACTCATTAGAAACACCCTACCTTCTCATCAGTGTTCAGTCCGAACTAAAGTTCTACAGCTTCCCCCATTATATCCTCAAGAGAGTTTAGTCACACCTTAACTTCTAGAGTCTTTCCTGTACCTATTTCCATGCTCAGGTTTGCCTCACAGTAGAGAAGCTTCTGGAGAACATCAGAAAAAGAACCCATCAATCATGTCACCTATGGTGATTGATAGAGATTGGAAGCCATCACTGATCTCAAGAAAGCATGTGAATATCAAGGGTTTCTTTTGAATTTGTAAAAAGGCCTAAAAAGGTTTTTTTTAATTTTATTTTATTTTATTTGTGAACATATTGTATAGAGGGGTTACGATTACATGGGCAGGATAATGCGTACATTTCTTACCAAGCATTGCAGCCTCCTGCTTTGTTTACCCTTCACATCCCTTCCCAGCCTCCCACCTCCCCCCAATCCCAATCCTTCTCCTTCCCTCCCCTTCCCCCCCCCACCCGCACCGATGTTGTAAAGCTCGTTTTGGACATGACAACTTGTACTTCTCATTTTTGCGAAAGGTCAACCTGTATCCTTAAAGAACTGCTTTTTCCCCATCTCCTCCACAAGTTATACTTACATCAAATATAGTGAAAGCAGGGGTTATACTGTGGGGGAGGGACATACAAAGCAACAAAGAGATAATCTTATAAATGTGTTAGAAACACATGCATGAAAGAAAAAAAAAATTAAAATACATATCTAAAGGTTCATTTTCCTGACATCACATTATCTGAACTTTTCTGCTTGACTCATACATTTACTAGATATTGCAAATAAGGGAAACCATGGGACCTATGCTTCTTTGGGCCTGGCTTACTTCAATGAATATATTTTTTCCAAGTCTTTCCATTTCCTAACAAATGGGGCAATGTCATTCATTCTGATGGAGGCATAGAATTCCATTGTGTATATATACCACATTTTCTTGATCCATTCATCTACTGAGGGGCATCTGGGTTGGTTCCATATCTTAGCTATGGTAAATAATGCTGCAATAAACATAGTTGTGCTGGTAGCTTTAGTGTGGTCTTGTTTGTAAACATTTGGGTAAATGCCCAAAAGTGGGATTGCTGGGTCATAGGGGAGTTCTATGTGAAGTCTTTTGAGGAACCTCCATACTGCTTTCCAAAGTGGTTGAACAAGTTAATAATCCCACCAACAATGAAGTAAGGTTCCTTTCTATCCACATCCCCTCCAGCATCTATTGTTGTTAGAGTTATTGTTTTTTGCCGTTCTAACTGGAGTGAGGTGATATCTCAATGTTGTTTTGATTTGCATTTCTTTTATGGCTGGGGATGTTGAACATTGCTTCATGTGTATAATGGCCATCCTTCTTTCTTCTTCAGAGAAGTTTTTCTTTATGTCTTTCACCCACATATTTATTGGGCAGTTGTTTCTTTGAGGATTTGTTGTTGGGGGGTTTAATTTTTTGAGTTCCAAGTATATTTTAGATATGAGACCCTTGTCCGTTGTATGGCTAGTGAAGATCTTCTCCCAATCCGTGGGGTTTCTATTGATCTTGCTAGCTATGTCATTTGTCCTGCAGAAGCTCTGCAACTTTATGCAATCCCATTTATCCAATCTTTCTTTGATTTGTTGTGTTTCCAGGTCTCTATTCAGAAAATTTCGGCCTGAGCCAAGGAGACCAAGGGTTTCTCCTATTCCATCGTGTAATGTTTACAGAGTGTCTGTCTGCTTTGAGTTCAAGGTCTTTGATCCATTTGGAGTTGATTCTGGTGCAGGGTGATATATAAGGATCTACCTTTAGTTTTCTACAATTAGTTAACCAATTTTGCCAGCAGCATTTACTGAAGAGGCTGTCTTTCTTCCATTCTATTGTTTTAGGTGCCTTATCGAAGATTAGATGGCTATAGGTCTGTATGTTCATTTCTGGGTTTTCAATTCTATTCCATTGGTCCTGAGGTCTGTTCTTATGCCAATATCAAGCTGTTTTGATTACTATGGCTTTATAGTAGAGTTTAAAATTTGGTATTGATATTCCTCCAGCAGTGTTCTTTCCGTTGAGGAGCCTTTTTGCTATTCGGGGTCTTTTATTGGTCCATATGAATTTTTGGATTGCCTCTTTTGTTTCCTTGAACAATCAGGTGGGAATTTTGATAGGTATTGCGTTGAATTTGTAGATAGCCTTGGGAAGTATTGCCATTTTCACGATGTTAATCTTTCCAATCCAGGAGCATGGGAGGTTTTGCCATTTTTTAAGTTCTGTGTTGATTTACTTTTTTAAGATTTTAAAGTTTTCATCATAGAGGTCCTTCACTTCTTTAGTTAAGTTAATTCCTAGGTATTTTATTTTTTGTGGGGCTATTACAAATGGAGTTGCTTTCCTAATTTCAGCCTCACTTTTCTAAATTGTTGGCATATAGAAAAGCCATTGATTTTTGGGGGTTAATTTTATAACCTGCTACTTTGCCAAAGTTTTGAATCAGCTTGAGTAATTTGGGAGTGGAGTCTATGGGATTCTTTAAATACAAGATCATGTGGTCTGCAAAGAGGGAGAGTTTTATTTATTCTTTCCCTATTTGGATCCCCTTTATGTCTGCATCTTGTCTTATTGCTGTAGCTATGCATTCTAATACTAGATTGAAGAGAAGTGGAGAGAGTGGACATCCTTGTCTTGTTCCTGAGTTTAGAGTAAATGGCTTTAGTTTTTCACCATTGAGTATAATGCTAGCTGTAGGTTTGTCATATACAGCCCTTATTGTATTGAGGAATGTTCCATGGATTCCTAATTTTTCCAAAACCTTCATCATAAAGGAGTGTTGGATCTTGTCGAATGCTTTTTCTGCATCTATTGAGATAACCATGTGGTTTTTATTCTTGCTTCTGTTGATGTGATGAATAATATTAATGGATTTGCGTATATTGAACCAGCTTTGCATCCCTGAAATGAATCCTGTTTGATCGTGGTGTATGATTTTTTGGATGAGTTGTTGAAGTCAAGTGGCCAAAATTTTGTTGAGAATTTTCGCATCAATGTTCATCAAAGAAATGGGTTTAAAGTTCTCTTTCTTTGATGAGTCCCTGCCTGGTTTTGGGATGAGTGATATGATGGCTTCATAGAATGTGTTCGGTAGTGAGCTTTCTTTTTCAATTTCATTGAAGAGTTGGAGGAGTATTGGTGTGAGCTCTGCTTTGAAGGCCTTGTAAAATTCCGCTATAAAACCATCTGTTCCTGGACTTTTCTTAGCTGGGAGGTCTCTTATTGCTGTTTCTATTTCAATGGTTGATATGGGCCTGTTACGCTGGCTTAACTCATCTTGGTTTAGTTTTGGCATGTCAATATTTGCTAGGAAAAGGTCCATTTCTGTCAAGTTCTCAAACTTATTAGCATAAAGTTTTGAGAAGTATTCCCTTATAATGTTCTGAATCTTGGTTGTTTCCGTGGTGATGTTTCCATTCTCATCTCTGAGTTTATTAATTTGGGTGTGTTCTCTTCTTTTTCTGATAAGATTTGCTAAAGGTCTGTCAATTTTGTTAAGTTTTTCGAAGAACAAACATTTTGTTTTGTTGATTCTTTCTATAGTTTTTTTTGGATTCTAATTCATTTAATTCTGATTTAATTTTGATTATTTCTTTCCATCTACTGGATTGGGGTTTATCTTGCTGCTCTTTTTCAAGGAGATTTAGATGTGTCATTAAATTGCTAATTTCAGATCTCTCCAATTTGTTGATGTAGGAGCTCAGAGCTCTAAACTTGCCTCTGAGTACTGCCTTTGCTGTGTCCCAGAGGAGCTGGTAATTTGTGTGTTCATTTTTGTTGAATAGCATGAACATTTGAATTTCCTTTCTAATCTCTTCCATGACCCACTCATGATTCAGCAGTGTGTTGTTCAGCCTCCATGTGATACCGGACTTTCTTTGGTGGCTTTTGTTGTTGAGTTCTAATTTAATTCCCTTGTGGTCAGAGAGAATGCAAGGTATAACTTCAATGTTTCTGAATTTAGACAAGTTTGCTTTGTGGCCTAAAATGTGGTCTATTTTAGAAAACGTTCCATGTGTTGCTGAGAAAAACGTCTATTCTGATGCTGCTGGGTGAAATGTTCGGTAAATGTCTGTTAAGTCTAGTTGATCTATGCAGCTGTTTAGATCTGTGGTTTCTCTGTTGAGTTTTTGCCGAGTTGATCTATCTATTGGGGAGAGTGGTGTGTTAAAATCCCCAACAATTAATGTCTTTGGATCTATATGGGATTTGAGGGAAAGTAGTGTTTCTTTGATAAATTTGGTGCTCCATTGTTTGGCGAATATATATTTAGAATTGTAATATCCTCCTGAAGGAGAGGTCCATTAATTAGTATATAGCGACCTTCTCTATCTCTTCTCACGAATTTTAGTTTGAAGTCTATTTTATCTGATATTAGGATTGCAACTCCCGCCTGTTTATGTGGGCCGTTTGCTTGGTAGATTTTGTTCCAGCCTTTAACATTGAAAATGTCCAAACAGGTTTGGAATCCTGTGGAGATCCCACTGGTTCTGAACCCCACATGACATGTGATGCAGGTTCACCTCCATATACCACCAAGGAAGAAGATCCAGAATATCTTCCATTCACACTCAAAATTCACCTAGATCGGCTCCAAACCAGTCAAAAAGACAGGTCTTGGTGTGCAGGGTAAATGTGTGCTAATGGAAAATGACCCCAGTAAGTAAGGTTTAAAATCCAGATTCAGTTGAGGAAAGGGAATCTTTCCTCACAGAATACCCAGACCCATCTGTACTCCTGTAGGAGATCTAATTTCCAATTGAGAAATTAGAATCTGTTCCTCCCTGGACTCAGGATGATTAGCCTGACTGTAATGAGGAAGTCAATCCCTTTGAGGACTCTGAGGCAGAATCTCTGCATGCAGGCAACTTAGAGGCCAATCTTGATTTAGAGATTCATTTCCCCCTTCCTGGGAAAACCTTTATTTTTCTTTTTGTTCTGATTTTTGTAAAATGTTCATTCTATTTATTTTTCTAACTTTATTAAAATGTCAATGTTTTTAATTTATTCTAGATTCATGAATCCTAAATATATTTCTTTTTAAGCCTACAATCTGGAGCATCGTGCATATGTGTTCTGTTGGGGGAAAACACAGAGTGAAACAGGGCTGTACTAGAGAGCCTACTGCATATAAAGGGAACTGTTAAATGTACAGGGAACTGAAAAAAAGCCAGGCCATGCCTGCATGGGGTGATAAGGTGGCTAGAAAAGGTCTAGGACAGCAGATAAGATGTCCTAGAAAGCTATTCTTTCAATTGGGACAAATGCCACAATTCTTATAGTAGTACGTGGGACACTCTTCCAACAGTTAGTTCAAATCTGTATGCATATTTATTGTGCTTTGGGTAAATATGGAAGAAAAATTTGGCTCCAATAATATAAAAAATCTACTTAGGGCTGAAAATATTTGACAAAATATATAGGAAATATGTATACTGGAAAGTAAAAGCCATCATCAATAGAAGAAAGAAAGCTTACATACATGAACAAACACAAAATCAGGAAGAAAAATAACACAGTTAAATCAGTTATATGTAAATACATGTTATATTTTTTAGGTTATATATGGTATAATATATAATATAAGAGATTGAATATGATTTTTCAAACGGCAAAGACATTTATATTTTTAGTCTTGAGTATTTATTACACAAAACATTAGTGTAAAATGTTATTGGGGAAAGTAGTGATATAATCTGATTATAATTATATGAATATATATTTGTGTGTTTCTAGATCTAACACTAATTATAAATAGAAGAATAAACATATACATATATTTGTATACATCTGTATGTGGAGTGAATATTATGAAACTGACTACACTATGTATAAAAAAGCAGCTATGAGTTGAGTCAATGAGACACAGGCCTGTAATCCTAGGGATGTGGAAAGAAGGGTTCTGAGTTTTAGTCTCTCTTACCCCCATGGCCTTAGATTTTCAGAGAAGGCCTGGGCCCTTGAGTGTAGCAAAAAGACACATATGCAGATAGAAGGATGTTGCTTTTTAATCCAAGTAGAGAGTCTATATCATTTAATTGGAAACTTAAGTCCGTTAATGTTGAGAGATAGGACTGAGGTATTTGGGAGTTGCTGCCATTTTATCCACCTTCTTGGGGGCTGCAGCAACTTGTTTCTTCCTATGGTTCTTGGATTCTCAGTTTGGGTGTGGTTCCTTGACTTTTATTGTGATCTAGTTGGTTATGAAGGAGAGTTTATCTGGGTACAGTATTCTTGGTTGATACTTGTTTGTCTTTAGGGCATGGCATACATCATTCTAGGCTCTTCTGGCATTAATTGTTTCTGCTGAGGAATCTGAGGTGATTCTAATTGGTTTCCCTTTATCGGTGATTGAGCTTTTCTCCTTGACAGCTATAAGGAACTTTTCTTTGGTCTGAATTGATCGTGTGTAGATTATAATGTGACAGTGGCATGTCCTATCCTGGTCTGGTCTATTTGGTGTTCTAAAAGCTTCTTGTATCTGAATAGACCCATCTTTTTGCATGTTTGGGAAGTTCTCTGCTAGGATCCGGTTAAACAAATTTCCTAGACCATTAACTTCTGTCTCTACAACAATTAACCTCAGATAAGGCCTTCTGATGTTGTCTTCCAAGTGTTGAATAGCTCTACCATATTTCTTGGACTTGTCTTGGATGGTTGTATGTTCTTTCTCTATAATAACTAGGCTTACTTCAATCCCTGAAATTCGATCTTCAGCATGGACTAACCTATGATCAAGTCTTTCTACTTTGTTTTATATTTCTTTTCCTTCTAGTTGGTCGGCTTTGATGGCTTCAGATTCTTTTTTGGAGCTTTGTTTTAGATCTTGTATGGACTTCTTTAATTCCTTAATTTGGTGGCAGTATTTATTCTCAAATCATTTAGTTGATTAGTTATGGTTTCCTTGGACTCCCATTCCTTCTGTTGGGTTATGTTCAGCATTCCCTTTTGTGGCCTTCCTGACTTGTTTGAGCTCTCTGTTTATGGATTCCTTGAATGCCTTTAGTGATCTTTCTGTATTCTCAGCCCCTCTTTCAATTCCTCTATTACTCTTTGACTAGCTTCTTCATATTCACGCAATTCCTGTAGTTCTCTTTGAGTGTTTTCAGCCTGCTCACGCCATTCATGACTTTCTCTTTGACTGATCCCATCCTGCTCACGCAATTCCTTTATTTCTCTTTAAGTGTTCTGAAGCTACTCTCACAATTCATGTATCAATCTTTGAGTAGCTTCCTCACACTCATGATATTCTTTGTTTTGCCACCTCTCTCTCCCTATCACGCTAATACAGAGTCCTTTGCAGGTTTTCAATGTTTTCATTTACCATGTTTACCAGTAGTATTTGTGGAGCTTTTTGGGAACTCTTCTATGGATTATTCGTTATCTTTTTTGTCCCCTGATTATTATGAGTGGGAGTTGAGATACCTGGACTTGCCAGTTTTATTGTGTTTTTCCAGATTGCTCTTCCCATTTGGGATGAAAATAAACCAGTTTTGTGCTAGCACATTATTTATGGCAAGCATCAACCAAAATCTGTAATTGCACAGTCAAAAGTCTGAGGATACAATATAATTCAATAAATATATATATTCAACAGCAAACAACTAAGTATTAATGGGCTACGAACAGCAAAGAAGTTGACAAACAGAAATTATTAGGTTTAGGGAGAGATGTGGGTAAAAATAGGAATAGAGGGATGTGGAAAGGCAGAAGGAGAGTTAACTAAGTCCTAATCTCAAAGCGGGAAATAGGTTGGATAGAATGATAGTAGAGAGAGAGAAAAAAAGAAGAAAGAGATAGAAAAAAGACAAGAAAAAACAGAAAACAAACATTAAAAATTAAGAAGTGCAACACTTAAAAGTTATGCAAATTGAAGACATAATATTCAGAGAAGAACGTGGATAGAATAAGAAAACAGGAGGGATAGAATGGAGATGTGGAAAACTTAAAAATAAGAATGCTAAAAATATTATATAGGTATTAAGAAGTAGTACTGCTATTAAGGAAGTTAAGTCTAAGCAGTTTTAAACTGAGTAATAAATACCTGGATTAAGTGTGTACACAATGGGCCTAAAGTCAAATAATCAACTACGGGTATATCTGAGGATGAGCACAGCAAATAAGTCATGCAAAGAATGAAAGAGAAGAAAACATGAAACGAACGAGAAGGAAAGAAAAAAGGATCAAATGGTCACTAGAGCTAAACAAAAAAGTTTATTTTAAAAGAAAAAAGAAGAGAGTTCTGGGAAGATGACGTAGGAGGATCTGGAGGCAAAACCAGCTATCTCATAGAAAGCAGTTTTAGAGGTCCAGTGAATAGTCTTAAGCCAGAGAATCACAGCAAGTGTGCCATCACAGGACAGAGAGTTAGGCCAGAGAGGGAAAATCCAGACAAGGAGACAGACCTGAGCTCTTGCCAGCAGCCGCCGCCGCTGCAGCAGCAGCGGTGGCAGTGGTGGCCTACCCCGCCATTCCTGAATCACAGAGAATCCACGACGAAGGAGCCATACCCTTCGGGAAGCAGATTCTACTCAACACCAGCAAGAACAGAAAAGGAGCGGACATCTTCACCCTGACGTTCGCAGACCAGAGACAACCCAGGAACCAAGACTCGATGTGAGTAGAAGCCTGACGTCTTCACTCCTTCTCAGGGAGCAGAGGAGGGAAGGACACCCCTCCCGCCCCCCAGTACTGGAGATCTTCATCTTGGATACCGACAAAGCTCAGTGGAGCTGCTAGCGCCAACTCAGGCCTTGGAAGAAAACTACAGTCATTTAGCAGGTCAAAAGAACCTAAACAGACTTGCCAGACTCACCTCCACCCAGGGAAAAATCACCCAGCTCTGGTACAGCCCTAGGAGTGGCTTTATCACTGGGTAATCAGAGCCAGAGGCTGCTCCTCCCTTTAGCAGCCTTGACAATCAATTGAAATTCAGTAAACATAAACCCTGAGAATGTCTCCAGGCTGGGCTCTTTGAGTTTCTCACAAACTAGCCCCCAGGAAAAGCTACAGTTTGCTGAAAGTCCTTAACTCTACCCAGAACCTAGCCTCATCACAGCTTCTCCAAATTTGAGGAAAAAGCCATCTCCCTCTTTTGTGATACACAAAGCAGATCTCCCTCCCATTGAACTAACCTGGGAGGAAATTCACAAAATCCTGGGTAAAGCAGAGCATTTTTTTGCCTGTTCAAACAATGACTTAAGAAACCAATCAAGCCACAGGACCACAAGCAGACAAGAGGCTAGTTACGGACACAAGGGAGATACAGGATTTTTCCCAACCCTTCCAAAATAAATAAAAGAACTTGTTTTTCTCGTCTAATTTTTGTATCTTTAATAAAAAATTTATTTTTCTTTTCCAAAACATTTTTTAATTTTTAATTTTTACCTTTTTTGAAAAAAATTCTTTTCTAGTAACTTTTTTGTCCTCTTATAATTTTTATTTTAGGAGTACATGTGTGTGCATTTTTCTTTCTTTTTTTAAAAAAATCTTTTTTGTTTAGCTTTACTGAACTTCTGATCTTTTCTCTTTCTCTCCTATCCTTTTCACCTTTTCTTCTCTTTTATTCTTCTTTATGTGACTTAATTGTTGTTCTGCACATCCTCAGATAAACCTGTAGTTGACTATTAGACCCTGTCCCCCATTGTGTACACACTTAATCCACAAATTTATTACTCAATTCAAAACCTCTGAGACTTAAATTCCTTAATAGCAGTACTACCTCTTTATATCTGTATAATGTTTTAAGTATTTTTATTTCTAAGATTTTCACATCTCCTTTATATCCCTCCCCTTCTCTCATTATATTCACGTTCTTTTCTGAATAGTTTGTTTTTGGTACTGCATAATATGTGTAATTTTTACTTTTCTATTTTTTGTGGTCTCTTTTTTCCCCTTTCTCCTTCTTCTTTTTATCTCTGTCTCTACGTTCATCCTATCCAACCTATCTCCTGCTTTGAGATTAGGACTTAGTTAACTCTCTCTGTCCCTTCCCACATCACTCTATTCCTATTTTTTACCCACATCTCTCCCTAACCCTAATAATTTCTGGTTTTCCAAATTATTCTTTGCGTTTCGTAGCCCATCAATATGTAGTTGTTTGATGTTGAATAGATGTATCTGTTGAACTAGGTTTTATCTGCAGACCATGGTCTGTGCAAATACAGACTTTGGTTGATGCTTGCCTTAAGTTAGTTCTCTAGCACAAAACTGGTGTTATTTACACCCCAAATGGGCAGAGTAAGCCCGAAAACACAAGAAAAATGGCAAGTCTGGGTATCTCAACTCCCAGACATGATAATTAGGGGACAGAAAAGATAATGGATAATCCAGAGGAGAATTCCCAAATGGCTCTACAAACACTGCTGGCAAACAAGATAAATGAAAAGATTGAAAACCTACAAAGGACTCTGTATGAGCGTGATAGGGAGAGAGATGATACAATCCAAAGTTTATATAGGAAAACATTGAAAACGTACAAAGGACTCTGTATGAGCCTGACAGGGAGAGAAAGGAGGCAATCCAAAGGTTTATACAGGAAAATCATTAGTGTGAGGAAGCTACTCAAAAATTGATACAGGATTTGCATGAGCAGCTTGAAAATACTCAAAGCAAGAAGAGCCTGGAATGATGGGTGCCATGCCTTAAAAACAAACAAATATCAACAAAGAATACTGTACCCAGCTTAACTCTCTTCATAACTGAAGGCCAAATAAAAAACTTCAATAGCAAAGTAAAATTGAAACAATACATCTGCACCTGCACCAAACCAGCCCTACAAAAGATTCTTAAAGATGTCCTACACATAGAAAACCAACAAGACCACAATAGAAGCCAAGAAACTGCACCCAAACTGAGAATCCAAGAACCATAGGAAGAACCCAGTTGCCGCAGCCCCCAAGAAAGTGGACAAAATGGCAGGAACTCCCAAATACCTCTCTGTCCTATTTCTTAATATTAACAGACTTAACTCTCCAATTAAACGACATAGACTGTCTAGCTGAATTAAAAAGCATGATCCTTCTTTCTGCTGCCTTCAGGAAATTTGCCCATTAAAACAAAAACATTTTTTTTTGTGAACATACTGTACGGAGGGGTTACAATTACATGGGCAGGATAATGCATACATTTCTTATCAAGCATTGCAGACTCCTCCTTTGTTTACCCTTCACATCCCTTCCCAGCCTCTCCCCCACCCAATCCTCCCCCCTCCCCACAACAACGTTGTAAAGCTCGTTTTCGACATGACAACTTCTACTTCTCATTGTTGCAACAGGTCCACCTGTATTCTTAAAAGACGTCTTTTCCCCCATCTCCTCCAAAAGTTATATTACATCAAATATAGTGAAAGCCGGGGTTATATTTTGGGGGTGGGACATACAAAGCAACAAAGAGATAATCTTATAAATGCGTTAGAAACGAATGCATGAAAGAAAAAAAACACTAAAATACACATCTAAGTGTTCATTTTCCAAACAACACATTATCTGACCTTTTCTGCTTGACTCATACATATACTAGATATTGCAATTAAGGGAAACAATGGGACCTATCTTTAATTGGGCCTGGCTTACTTAACCTAATATAATATTTTTCCAAGTTTTTCCATGTCCTAACAAATGGGGCAATGTCATTCTTTCTGATGGAGGCATAGAATTCCATTGTGTATATATACCACATTTTCTTGATCCATTCATCTACTGAGGGGCATCTGGGTTGGTTCCAAATCTTAGCTATGTTAAATGATGCTGCAATAAACATAGTTGTGCTGGCAGCTTTAGTGTGGTCTTCTTTGAAAACATTTGGGTAAAGGCCCAAAAGTGGGATTGCTGGGTCATAGGGGAGCTCTATGTGAAGACTTTTGAGGAATCTCCATTCTGCTTTCCAAAGTGGTTGAACAAGTTTACATTCCCACCAAAAATGACGTAAGCTTCCCTTCTTTCCACATCCCCTCCAGCATCTGTTGTTGTTAGAGTTCTTGATTTTTGCCATTCTAACTAGAGTGAGGAAGTATCTCAATGTTGTTTTCATTTGCATTTATTTTATGGCTAGGGATGTTGAGCATTTCTTCATGTGTCTATTGGCCATTGTTCTTTCTTCTTCAGAGAAGTATCTTTTTAAGTCTTTAGCCCACTTATTTATTGGGCAGTTGTTTCTTTGAGGAATTGTTGTTGGGGGGTTTAATTTTTTGAGTTTCAAGTATATTTTAGATATGAGACCATTGTCTGTTGTATGGCTAGTGAAGATGTTCTCCCAATCCGTGGGTTTTCTATTGATCTTGCTAGCTATGTCCTTTGCCATGCAGAAGCTCTGCAACTTCATGCAATCCCATTGGTCCAACCTTTCTTTGATTTGTTGTGTTTCCTGGTCTCTATTAAGAAAATTTCGGCATGCTCCAAGGAGGCCTAGCGTTTCTCCTATTCCATCCTGTAATGTTTTCAGAGTGTCTGCTTTGACTTCGAAGTCTTTGATCCATTTGGGGTTGCTTCTGGTGCAGGGTGATATATAAGGATCTAGCTTTAGTTTTCTACAATTAGTTAACCAATTTTGCCAGCACCATTTACTGAAGAGGATGTCTTTCTTCCATTCTATTATTTTAGCTCCCTTATCGATGACTAGATGGCTATAGGTCTATAGGTTCATTTCTGGGTTTTCAATTCTATTCCATTGGTACTGAGGTCTATTCTTATGCCAATACCAAGCTGTTTTGATTACTACAGCTTTAATAGTAGAGTTTGAAATTTAGTATTGAAATTCCTCCAACAGTGTTCTTTCAGTTGAGGAGCACAAAAACATTTTCAATGTGAAAGGTTAGAAAAAAATCTCCCAAGCAATCGGCCTCCATAAACATGCTGGAGTTGCAGTCTTAATATCAGATAAAATAGACTTCAAATTAAAATTAGTTAGAAGTGATAAAGAAGGTCATTATATACATATTCAGAAATCTCTCCTTCAGGAGGATATTACAATTCTAAATATCTATTCATCAAACAACGGAGCACCCAAATTTATCCAAGAAACACTATTTTCCCTCAAATCCCACATAGACCCAAAGACATTAATTGTAGGAGATTTTAACACACCACTCTCCCCAATAGATAGATCAATTTGGGAAAAACTCAACAGAGAAACTGCATATATAAAAAGCTGCATAAATCAACTAGATTTAACAGACATCTATCAAATATTTCACCCAGAAGCATCAGAATACACCTTTTTCTCAACAGCACATAGAACATTTTCTAAAATAGACCACATTCTAGGACACAAAGCAAACTTGTCCAAATTCAGAAACACTGAACTTATACCATGCATTATATCTGACCACAAGGGAATAAAATTAGAACTCAACACCAAAAGCCACCAAAGAAAAGCTGGTAACACATGGAGCTTGAACAACACTCTGCTGAATCACAAGTGGGTCATGGAAGGGATTAGAATGGAAATTCAAATGTTCATGCTATTCAACAAAAATGAGCACACAAATTACCAGCTCCTCTGGGACACAGCAAAGGCAGTACTCAGAGGCAAGTTTATAGCTCTGAGTTCCTACATCAAAAAATTGGAGAGATCTGAAACCAACAATTAAATGAGACATCTGAACCTCCTTGAAAGAGAGCAGCAGGATAAACCCCAATCCAGTAGATGGAAAGAAACAATTAAAATTAAATCAGATTTAAATGGATTAGAAGCCAAAACAATTATAGAAAGAATCAACAAAACAAAGAGTTGGTTCTTCGAAAAAATTAAGAAAATTGACAGACCCTTAGCAAATCTTATCAGAAAAAGAAGAGAACACACCCAAATAAATAAACTCAGAGATGGGAATGGAAACATCACCAGGGAAACAATCAAGATTCAGAACATGATAAGGGAATACTTCTCAAAACTTTATGCTAATAACTTTGAGAACTTGGCAGAAATGTACCTTTTCATAGCAAATATTGACATGTCAAAACTAAACCAAAATGAGTTAAAACATCTTAACAGGCCAATATCAAGCATTGAAATAGAAACAGCAAAATGAGACCTCTCAGCTAACAAAAGTCCAGGAACAGATGGTTTTACAAGGGAATTCTACACAGCCTCCAAAGCAGAGCTCACACCAATAATCCTCCAACTCTTCAATAAAATTGAAAGAGAAAGTTCAATACTGAACACATTCTATGAAGCCATCATAACCCTCATCCCAAAACCAGGAAGGGAATGATAAAAGAAAGAGAACTATAGACCTATTTTTTGATGAACATTGATGCAAAACTTCTCAACAAAAGTTTGGCCAATCAAATTCAACAATTTATCCAAAAAATGATACACCACGATCAAACAGGATTCAATATACGCAAATCAATTACTATTATTCATCACATCAACAGGAGCAAGGATAAGAACCACATGGTTATCTCAATAGATGCAGAAAAAGCATTCAACAAGATCCAACACCCCTTTATTATGAAGGTTTTGGAAAAATTAGGAATCCATGGGACATTCCTCAATACAATAAAGGCTGTATATGACAAACCTACAGCCAGCATTATACTTAATGGTGAAAAACTAAAGCCATTTCTTCTTAACTCAGGAGCAAGACAAGGATGTCCACTCTCTCCACTTCTCTTCAATCTAGTATTAGAATGCGTAGCTACAACAATAAGAGAAGATGCAAACATAAAGGAGGTCCAAATAGGGAAAGAAGAAATGAAACTCTCACTCTCTGCAGATGACATGATCTTTTATTTAAAGAATCCCATAGACTCTACTCCCAAATTACTCAAGCTGATTCAAAACTTTGGCAAAGTTGCAGGGTATAAAATTAACCCCCCAAAATCAATGGCTTTTCTGTATGCCAAAAATGAGAAAAGTGTGGCTGAAATTAGGAAAGCAACTCCATTTGTAATAGCCCCACAAAAAATAAAATACCTAGGAATTAACTTAAACAAAGAAGTGAAGGATCTCTATGATGAAAACTTTAAAAACTTGAAAAAGGAAATCAAAACAGAACTTAGAAAATGGCAAAAATTCCCAAGCTTCTGGATTGGAAAGATTAACATCGTGAAAATGGCAATACTGCCCAATGCTATCTACAAATCCAATGCGATACCGATCAAAATTTCAACCTCATTGTTCAAGGAAATAGAAGAGGCAATCCAAAAATTCATATGGAACAATAAAAGACACCGGATAGCAAAAACGCTACTCAATGGAAAGAACGCTGCTGGAGGAATATCAATATCAAATTTCAAACTCTACTATAAAGCCATAGCAATCAAAACATCTTGGCACTAGAACAAGAACAGACCTCAGGACCGATGGAATAGAATTGAAAACCCACAAATAAACCTCCAGACTTATAGCCATCTTATCTTCGATAAGGGAGCTCAAAAAATAGAATGGAAGAAAGACAGCCTCTTCAGCAAATGGTGCAGGCAAAATTGGTTAACTACTTGGAGAAAACTAAAGCTACATACTTACCTATCACCTTGCACCAGAATCAACTCCAAATGGATCAAAGACCTCGGAGTCAAAGCAGACACTCTGAAAACTTTACAGGATGGAATAGGGGAAACCCTAGGTCTCCTTAGAGCAGGCAGAAATTTTCTTAATAGAGATCCCTAAGTACAACAAATCAAAGAAAGGTTGGACAAATGGGATTGCAGGAAGATGCAGAGCTTCTGCATGGCAAAGGACGTAGCCACCTAGATCATTAGAAAGCCCACGGATCTGGAAGATCTTCACTAGCCATACAACGGACAAGGGTCTCATATCTAAACCATACTTGGAATTCAAAAAATTAAATCTCCCAACAACAAATCCTCAAAGAAACAACTGCCCAATAACTAAGTGGGCTAAAGAGTTAAAGAGAAACTTCTTTGAAGAAGAAAGGATGGCCAATAGACACATGAAGAAATGCTCAACCTCCCTAGCCATAAAAGAAATGCAAATCAAAACAACATTGAGATACTACCTCACCCCAGTTAGAATGGAAAAAATTAAGAACTCTAATAACAACAGATGCTGGAGGGGATGTGGACAGAAGGGAACCTTACTTCATTGTTGGTGGGAGTGTAAACTTGTTCAACCACTTTGGAAAATAGTATGGAGGCTCCTCAAAAGATTCCACATAGAGCTCCCCTATGACCCAGCGATCCCCATTTTGGGCACTTACCCAAAGGTTTACAAAAAAGACCACACTAAAGCTGCCAGCACAACTATGTTCATTACAGCATTATTTACCATAGCTAAGATATGGAACCAACCCAGATGCCCCTCAGTAGAAGAATGGATCAAGAAAATGTGGTATATATACACAATGGAATTCTATGCCTCCATCAGAAAGAATGACATTGCCCCATTTGTTAGGAAATGGAAAGACTTGGAAAAAAATACATTCATTGAAGTAAGCCAGGCCCAAAGAAACATAAGTCCCATGGTTTCCCTTATTTGCAATATCTAGTACATGTATGAGTCATGCAGAAAAGGTCAGATTAGATTAAGTTAGGAAAATGAACCCTAAGATATGTATTTAAATGTTTTTTTTTTCTTTCATGCATTTGTTTGTAACATATTTTTAAGATTATTTCTTTGTTGCTTTGTATGTCCCTCCCCTACAGTATAACCCCTGCTTTCACTCTATTTGATGTTAGTATAGTTTGTGGAGGGGTAGAGGAAAAATAAATCGTTTAAATAAGGACACAGGTGAACACATTGCAGCAATGAGAAATACAAGTTGTCATGTCATGTGGCAGCATGGAGGGGGAAGTATTGGTTGGGAGGGCGGTGGGAGGCTGGGAAGGGATGTGAAGTGTAAACAAAGCAGTAGGCTACAATGCTTGATAGTAATTTTATTCATTATCTTGCCCATGTAATTGTAACCCCTCTGTACAGCATGTTCACAAAAAAAGAAAAAAGAACAAAATAAAATAATTAAAAAAGAAAACAATACATACACATATAACCCCAAAATAAAAATTATAAAGGAAGAAAAATGTTAATAGAAAACAAAAAAATTTTAATTTAAAATTTTTAAAAAAGGTTTAGAAAAAATTTTTTATAAAAAACTACAAATAAAGAGAATTTGATTTTTTGGGGGGATGGGACGATCCTGTATCTCCCTATTATTCATATCCAGTCTCTTGTTTGTTTATCTGGTCTGCTTGTGGTGTTTGATTTTCCTGTGGTTTGGATGGTTTCATTAGTCAGTTTGTTTGAGCATGCAGAAAAATGCTCTGCTTTACCAAGGATTTTGTGATCCTCCTCCCAGGGTAGTTCAATTGGACAGAGATCTACTTTGAGTTTCACAAAAGGGGGACATGGCTGTTTCATCTAATTTGTAGATGCTGTGATGAGGCTAGGTTCTGGGTAAAGTTGAGGCCTTTTACCAAACAGAAGCTTTTCCCTGAGGAGTTAGCTTCTCAGAAACTCACAGATCCCAGCCTGGAGCCATTCTCAGGGTTTATGTTTACTGAATTTCAATTGATTGTCAAGGCTGCTGTAGGGAGGGGCTGCCTTTGGTTCTGTTTACCCAGTGAAGAAAGCCTCTCCTGGGGCTGGCTGCTCAAGCTGGTTGACTTTTCCTAGGGAGGAGCTGAGCCAGGCAGGTCAGCTTAGGTTCCTGTGACCTACTAAATGACTCTTGTTTTCTTCCAAGGCCTGAGTTGGAGCTAGCTACACAGCCACGCTTTGTCAGTATCCAAGATGGAGATCTCTGGTAATGGGGGGGAGGGTTGGCCTTCCCTCCTCTGCTCCCTGAGAAGGAGTGAGGACGTCAAGCTTCTACTCACACCAGAGTCTTGGTTCTTGGCTCATCTCTGGTCTGTGAACTTCAGGATGAAGATGTGTGCGTGCTCCTTGTCAGTTCTTGCTGGTGTTGAGTAGAAACCTCTCACTTGTGGCATCTTGCGCTTAAGTCCCAGACTCTCTGTGTTGCAGGTATGGCGGTTATGGCTGTCGCTGCTGCCACCACATCCGTGGCCACTGGCAAGTGCTCATATCTGTCTCCTTGCCTGGATTTTCCTTCTCTGGCCTAACTCTCTGTCCTGTGATGGTACACTTGGTGTGATTCTCTGGCTTAGGACTGTTTGTTGGAACACTAAAATTGCTTTCGATGTGAGAGCTTGTTTAGCCTCCAGCTTCTCCTCAGCCATCTTCCCAAAACTCATCAGAAAATAACATTCAAAATCAAGCCCATGCAATAAGGTACATGGGACATTTTTTCTGTGTGTGCCAGTCATGGGGGTTGAATTTGTTCTACTTTATTCAAGGCTGGTGTTCTATTATTCTCAGCTAATCGGTGGGATGACTACCAGCTAATTGGAGGTAAAGAGTCTCATGGAACTCTCTGTGCAGGATGACTTCAAACTGATAATCAGATTTCAGCTTCCTGAGACATTCTGTGCTTTGCATGAGACACTTATCTCCAATGAATCACCAAAAAGAAGAAAAAAACAACAGCACCTGGGGTTGAGATGTGGCTCCAATGGCAGAAATGAGACAATGATTTCTGGGACAGCACCCATACCTTGAGATCAAGCTCCAGGACCAGCACACAAAAGAATAAAATAAATAAATGAAAAGAAATGTGGAAGAAGAAAAGGGAGAGCCGATTTCAGAGGTTAAAATGAGCTACATTGAGTTAGCTTACACTTGTTACTGTACTTACTCAAGGGTCTCACATCTGAGGGTCAGTACTCAAGGCCAGCCATGGCAGGGGAGTCCATGAACTCTACTCTAATTAGCCAACTATAGTTTTTTTTTTTTTTAAAGCTCCGAATTGTGCTGTGGCTCACATATTAGAGGGCTAGTATTCAAAATGTAAAAATGTACTGGGAGGGGGCTGGGAAGGTGACTTAGTGGGGGAGTGCTTGCATTGAATGCATGAGGCCCTGGCCTCAATTCCTCACCAACACATACGCAGGAAAAACCAGAAGTGGCCCAGTAGCACAAGTGGTACGGCTCTAGCCTCAAGCTGAATAGTTGAGGGACAGCACCCAGGCCCAGAGTTCAGGCTCCATGACAGGCAAATTAAAAAGGAACTGGGACAATACCTAGGGTCTGATTTATAGCTCCAAGCCCAGCATACATATGGAAATAAAAAGTAGAAATTTAAAAATGTATAAGAAAATCCAATTAAATTTTCAAAATGAGTCATGAGTTTTTGGTTTTTGTGTGTAATCCTCTTTTTTGGGTCAGTTGTAAGGCTTGAAATCTGGGCCTGAGCGCTGTCCCTCAGCTCTTCAGTTCAAGGCTAGTGCTCTACCACTTGAGCTAAAGTGCCACTTCCTTTTGTGTGTAATCCTAAATACTAAGATAGATTAAATCTGAGGGCTATGGTCTCTCATCTTCAAATCACCAGCAAAACAAATAAACAAGAATAGAGTAATGAATCTGTGATGGAGTTGTAAAGCACCAGGCTTGAGTGAGAAAGCTATGAAACAGTGCCCTTGCTCAGAGATCCAGCCTCAGGATCACAAAAATGTAAATAAGAAGAGAACCTGGGGCTGGTGACTCATGCCTGTAATTCTCCAGGAGGCAGAAATATGGGTATCCAGTGTAAAGGGCAATTCTAGCAGGAAAGTCCAGAAGACAGTTGCTTGTGGGCCATCCTGAGGCTAGAACTGTAGTACTCCCAGATTTTTGGCAGTTAATTGGAGGTAAGGATCTGAGACTTTCCTGCTCAGCCTGGCTTTGAACCATGATGGTCAGATTTCAGCCTCCTGAAACATGCCAGGCCTTGCATGAGTTCTGGCTCCAGCACTAGCACACTCACAAAAAATGAAATGAATACATGCAAAGAAGACTAGAAGAGAAAGAAAAAACAATAACTGAGGCTGCAATGAGCAATTCAGCCCATCACTGGTGGTTCATAACTAATTCTGTTTACTCAAGAGACTAAAATGTGTGGATAATATTTAAAGGCCAGACCGAGTAGGAAAGTCCATAAGACTTGTGTTTGTGTAAGCATGTCTGTGTGTGAGTCCTGTGCTTTAGATTGTACTGTTTTGCTCAAAGCTCTACTAATCTCAGCTTTTTAGTGGTTATAATTGGAGATATCATGTACTTTCCTGCCCAGGCTGGCACCAACTTTGATTCTCAGATTTCAGCATCATAAATCCAGTCTGACTCTACTTTATATTAATTTCTAATTAAACACCAAAACAGAAAAAAAATCCTGGAGTTTAGCTGTGGTTCAACTGTCAGAACTGGGAAAATTTCTGGGACAGCACCCAGACCCTGAGTTCAAGCTGGAGGACAAACACACAAGAAATAAAAAGAGGATAGAAGTACAAAAGGAAGAGTCAGTGACAGAGGTTGAAATGAATCAAACATTGGTTTCTCACACATGTTGTACAAGGTCTTCAGGAGAATTAAATCTAAGGCTCACGGTTCATGGTCAGCCCAGGCAGGAGAGTCCATGAGACTCATATATCTAATTTGCCACTAAAAATGAGCTACAATTTGTACTTTGGCTCATTCGTTTGAGTGCTAGTCTCAAATAGAAACTTTGGGACAAAACCTAGGCCCTGTGTTGAAGTCCTAGACATACATTTCAAAATAAACAAAAAAATACCCACACGACTTAAAAAATGATGGGAAAAAGAAAACCAAGGTTTAAGTTCGTTCATGTGTGTATTCCTATCCATTCTAGGTTCAAAGCTAGACTGGGCAGGAAAGTACATGAAACTACCCCAACTACCCAGCCAAAAGCTGGAAGTGCAGATATGACTGTATATGTAAAGCACTGTATTTGGTGCAAAAGCTAATTAAAAAACTGCCTACCCAGAGTTCAATTCTTAGTGCTAAAAAATTGTAGGAGAAGTGAAGAAAGGCCAATTGTAAATTTAAATATAAGCCTGGTGTTTGTTGATCATGGCTGTAGTTGATCCCTGGTTACAAAAATCTTGGGATAAGGTTTCAAGGCCAACCCAAAAAGCAAAGTCCAGGAGACTTTGTGTGTGTATGTGTGTGTATGTGTGAATGTTTGTGTGTGTGTGTGTGTGTTTCTATGTGTGATGTGTGTGTTTCTGTAATATCCTTTGCCTAATGCCCTAGCATTCCCAGCTTTTGGGTGGTGAATTGGAGATAAGAATGTCATGGATTTTCCTGCCCCAGGATGGCTTTGAAACATGGTCCTCAGATTTCAGCTACCTTATTTAGCTGGAAGTTGAGCTGTGGCTTAAGTGGCAAACTGGGCAAATATTTTCTGGAACTGCACGCAGACCCTGAGTTCAAGCCCCAGGACATGCACAGAAGAAAGACAGAAGAGTAGAAGTAACCAAGGAAGAGTGAGTGACAAAGGCTTAAATCAATCAAGCATCAATGGCTCACACATGTTTTACTAGCTATTCAAGAGCCTGAAATCTGAGGATGATGGTTTATGTCCAGCCTAGGCAGGAGAGTCCATGATTCTTGTCTTTAATTAATCAATCCCCCAAAAAAGTGCCAAAAAGTTATGATGTTTCTCATGTAATAGAGGATATCCTTGAATAAAAACTTTTAGGACAGAATATGAGCCCCAATTTGTAGACCCAGGAACAGCACACACATGCAAAAAATAAAAAGTTAACAAAAGAAGGAAGTGGCAAGCACATATTAAAGTTTTAAAATGACACAAGGGTTATTGGTCCTGTGGATAATCCTAACTACACAAGAGACTGACATCTGAGGATTGTGGTATCAACTCAGCCTGGGTAGGAACGTGCTTGAGATGCTTATCCCAGCTACGTAGCACAAAGCCCTCAGCTGGAGATGAGGTGGTAAAGCAACAGCTTTCAGTTAAAAAGCTAAGGAACATTCCCCAGAGCCAGAGGTCAAGCTGCAGGGCCACTAAAAATTACAAATGACAAACAATCAATACAAAGGAGAGCGGAAGAAGAGAGACTGAAATCTGAGGATCCACAATTCAAAGTTAATGCATGCAAGAAAATCCATGAGATGTTCTGGTATGTATTCATCTGTGTGCCATCTTACAGCTTGTGTGTGCCTCCTTGAACTTGTGCTGGTTTGTTCAAGGACAAAGCTCTACCACTTCAAGATTTTCAATGGTTAATTGGAGGTCATGGTCTCATTGACTTTCCTTCGCAGCCTGGCTTGATTCATGGTAGGCTTTCCTCAGACTCTTAACTCCAATTAATTGTCAAAAAGAAAAAAAAAGCCTGGGAATTGAGTTATGGCTCAAGTGGCAGAGTTGGGCAATCAGTTTCTGGGAAAGCAACAAGGCCCTGAGTTCAAGCCCCAGGACAATCACAGAAGGATTAAAGAAAGAGAGGCTGGAAGTGCAGAAGGAAGATCCAATGACAGAGGTTTAAATAAATCAAGCATTGGTAGCTCACCGATGTTCTATCAGCTACTCAGGAGGATGAAATCTGAGGATCACCATTGAAGGCCAGCCCAGGTAGGAGAATCCATGTTTCATTTGTTACCAAAAATATGACACTAGCTGTGCTCTGGTTCATGTGGTATAGAAAAATAAAGAAAAAAGAGTACAAGTTATTAAAGATGAGAGAAAGAGAAAATTATCATTTCAAAATGAGCCATGGGTTGTTGGTTAATTAGTGTATTCCTAGCTACTGAGGAAGTTGAAATATGAGGATCACAACTCAAAGCCAGCCTGGGTAGGAAAGTGATTGAAATTCTTATCTTCAACTACCCAGCAAAAGCTGGAAATGAAGGTGTGATAGTAGTTGTAAAGTACTGAAATATGGCGAAAATCTGGGAAACGGATTCCTGGTCCATAATTCAGCCCAAAGTCGACCAAAAACAAAACTGAAAGAAGAGAAGAAATGACCATTTGAGATTTAAAAATAAGCCTGGTGCTGGTGGTTCATGCTGACAATTTTAGCTTTCAGGAGGCTGAATTTGAAGACAGTATTTAAAGGCCAGTCCAAACTGGAAAGGCCATGGGGCTTTTTTTCTTTGTGACAAGCTAGGGCTTGAATTTGTGTAGGAGCTCTACCACTCCCAATATCTTGGTAGTTGATGAAAAGAATCTCATGAACTTTCCTGTTCAGGCTGGCTTCAAACTGTGATACTCAGATTTCAGCCTCCTGAGTCTTTCTGGGCTTTACATGAGACTCATCTCCAAAAGGAAGAAAAATAAAACCTGGCGATTGAGCTGTGGCTCCAATGGCAGAAATGAGAAAATAATTTCTGAAACAGCACCCAGACCTTGATATTAACTTCAGGGCCAACACACATACAGAGAATAAAATAAATGTGGAGGAGGGTGGGAGAAGAAAGAGCCAATTTCACAGTTTAAAATGAGCCAAGCATAGGTGGCAAACACCTGAGATGGTAGCTACTTAGGAGGCTCAAATCTGAAGCTCACAGTTGAAAGCCAGCCCAGATAGGAGAATTCATATACTCAACACTAAGTAGGTACTTAAAACCAAACCACATCAAAAAATAGCCACAAGTTGTGTGGTGGCTCATGTCTTAACTTGCTAGTCTTGAGTAAACCCTTCGGGGATAGCACCTGGGCTGATTTGTAGACCCAGGACCAGCATACACAACGAAATAAAAATACAAATAAAAGGTGTAAGAATGGCAGGAAATATGGCTTAGTGATAGAGTGCTTGTGTGGCATGTTTGAATTCCTGGGTCTGTTTCCTCAGTACCCCATGAATAGGAAAGGCTGGAAGTGGCACTGTGGCTCCAGTAATAGAGTCCTCACCTTCAGTAAAAGAAGCTCAGGAACAGTGCCCAAGCCCTGATTTCAAGCCTCAAGGCTTGGGGAAAAAATTTGTGAGAAAATCCAATTAAAGTTTAAAAATTATCCATGAATTTTTGTTTGGTGTGTTTAATCCTAATGATTCAGAAACCTGAAATATAAAGGTTGTTGTTCATAGCCAACCTGGGCAGGGATGTGCCTAAGTCTCCAACTAATCAGCAAAAAAAAAAAAAAGCCAGAAATGAGGATGTGCTTGTAGTTGGAAAGTACCAGCCCTGAGGAAAAACCTATGAAACAGTGCCGTGGCTCAGAGATCCAGCCTCAGGATTACAATAAGACAATTAAATGATTGAAGTAGAGAACCTTGGCCTGTTGGCTCATGTCTGTAATTCTAGAAAAGCAGGAGGTTGAAATATAAGATCCAGTGTAAAGGCAAACCCAGTCAAGAAATTCCAGAAAACCATGGGACCCATGTTCCTTTGGGCCTGGCTTACTACACTGAATATAATTTTTCCAAGTCTTTCCATTTCCTAACAAATGGGGCAATGTCATTCTTTCTGACGGAGGCATAGAATTCCATTGTGTACTGAGTCAAGCAGAAAAGGTCAGATAAGGTGATATTAGGAAAATGAACCCTAAGATATGTATTCAAATGTTTTTTTTCTTTCATTCAATTGTTTCTAACACATTTATAAGATTATTTCTTTGTTGCTTTATATGTCTCTCCCCCACAGTATAACCCCTGCTTTCACTGTATTTGATGTTGGTATAATTTGTGGAGGGGAAGGGGAAAAACAAATTGTTTAAACAGGGATACACGTGGACCCATTGCAACCATGAGATGTACAAGTCGTTATGTCAAAAATGACCTTTACAACTTTGGTGCTGGGGGAGGGGAGGGAGAGCAGGGACAATTGCCTGGGGGGGCAGGGAGAGGATGGGAAGGGATGGGAAGAGGAAACAAAGGAGGAGGCTACAATTCTTGATAAGAAATATACTCATTATCTTGCCCATGTAATTGTAACCCCTCTGTATAGTATTTTCACAATAAAATAAAAGGAAAAAAATAAAAAGAAATTCCAGGAGACTGTTTTGTGTGTGGTAGCCACACTGGAGATAGGATTTTTTTTGATTGAATGGAAATAAGAGTTTCATGGACTTTCTTGCTCAGGCTGCTTTCAAACTATGATGGGCAGATTTCACCTCATGTATCAGGTCAGGCCTTGCATGAGTTCAAGCTCCTGGACCAACAAACACAAAAATAATGAAATAAATGAAAAGAAGGTTAGAAGAAGAGAAGAAAGAGGCAATACCAGAGGTTTCAATGGACCAATCATTGTTGGCTCATATCTGTGATTCTAGCTACTCAGGCTGAAATTTGAGGATACTGTTTAAAGCTCAGCTGTTATATGAGTTCAGAAGATCCCTCTCTCTGTATCTCTCTCTTTGTCTCTCTCTATATATCTCTCTCTGTCTCTTTGTTCTCTGTCTCTCTGTCTCTCTCTCTGTGCCAATCCTTGTGTTTGAACTTGCACTGTTTTCTTCAATGACCTACTTACTTTGAGATTTTTAGTGGTTAATTGGAGAAAAGAGTGTTAAGGACTTTCCTCAATGTTCAGCTTCCTGAATCTGGCCTACCTCTACATGAATCTCTTGTCTCCAATTATCTTCCACCCAAAAGCCAAATGTTATGGTTAGTCCCATATATGCACTAAAACAGCATATGTGCTTCAATTACTACTCCTAGGACAAGCAAAAATGAAGAAAATAAGAAAAGAAGGTGGAAGCAAGCACATATGAAAGTGTTAAAATGACCCAAATGTTTCTGGTCATGTGTGTAATCCTTACTATACAAGAGGCTGACTTCTGTGATTGCAATGTCAAATCAGCATGGGCAGGAATGTGCTTGAGACTCATCTTCATCTACACAGCACAAAACCTTGAGCTGCGGCTGAGGTTGTAAAAGCATCAGCCTTGAATGTAAAAGGTAAGATATAGGCCCCAGAGTTAGAGGTCAAGCCACAGGACCAATAAAATTTTCAAAGAAGAGAAGATGAAGGGAGGTTGAAATCTGAGGATCATGCTTCAAAGCTAACCCATGCAAGAAAATCCATGAGGCTTTCTCTGTGTGTGCATCAGTGTGCTGTCCTATGGCTTGAACTTGTGCTGTTTTGTTCAAGGATAGAGATCCACCACTCCCAGCTTTTCATTGATTAATGGGAGCTAAGATTCTCATGGACTTTCTTGCCTTGGTTGGTATTGAACCATGATCCTCAGATTTCAAAAAACCGATCCATGCTTGGCTTTGCATAAGACTCTTATCTCCTATTAGCTACCAAGAATTTTAAAAAAGCTGGAGTTGAGCTGTGACTCAAGTGGAAAACTGTGCAATCACTTTCTAGGACAGCACTCAGGGCCTTATTTCAAGCACCAAGACAAAACAATTATAGCCACAAGTTATATTTTGGCTCATGTGGTAAGCCACTAGTCCTGAAGATAAAGCTTTGGTATTGAATCCAGGCCCTGATTTGTAGCCCCAGGACTAGCACATAAACAAAAATAACAAACAAGGAAATTTTTAAAAAGAAAAATTGGAAAAAAATAACATATTAACGTTTTTAAACGTTTGTTGTCTATAATCAGAGCACTTCAGGAAGCTGAAATCTGAGGATCATGGTTTGAAGCCAGACTATCCAGAAAAGTACATTAAAATCTTATGTGTAATAAGCCAGCAAAAAGCTAGGAGTGGTGCTATGGTTGAGTTGTAAAACATAATACTTGAGTCAAAAAACTAATAAACATAAGGGCGCTGAGACTCTAGCTTGTAATCCTAGCTATTCAGGGGTTTGAGATATGAAAATCATGGTTCAAAACCAACCTGCAAAGGAAAGTTAATGAGAACTTATTTCCAATTAACCACCAGAAAGCCTGAAGTGGCTCTGTGGCTGAAACGGTAGAGCATTTGCCTTAAGCTGAAGAGCTCAAAGACAGCACTCAGGCCGAGGGTTCAACTCCACCCTCCTTAAAAATATATAAGAAACAGCAATGAGGCCCAGAGATCAGGTCTACTGACCGCAATTAAAAGGCATTGAGGTTGAAGTCAAGAAAGAGCTGAGTAAAAATTTTAAAATGTCAGAGGCTGGTTGCTCATGCCTGTAGATTCTACCTACCCAGGCCGCAGTTCAAAGCCAGCACTAGCAAGAAAGTCCATGAGATTTGTGTATGTAATTACCAGTACTAGGGGTTGAACTTGCCCTGTTTTACTCAAGTCTAGAGTACTACAACCCCAAGCTTTTTGGTGATTAATTGGAGATAAGAATCTCAGACTTCATCTGGGAAGTTGGCTCAGTGGTAGGATGCCAGCCTTGCATGTATGTGGACCTGGGTTTGATTCCTCATAACCACATAAGCAAGAAAAGCCAACAATGTTGCTGCAGCTCAGTTGATAGAGCACTAACCTTAAGCTGGAATGCTGATGGACAGCGCCAAAGCCTAGTTTTCAGGCCCATAACCAATGGCAAAATAATAATAATTTAAAAAACCCTCAGATTTTGCTGTTCATACTGGCTTCAAACCAAGATCCTCAGATTTCAGCTTCCTTAGTAGTGCTGGGATTCTCATGAGACTCTTCAAAAAGAAAGAAGCTGGAAGTTGAGCTGTGGCTCAATTGGCAGAACTGAACAAAATCTCTGAGACAGTGGTCAGTCCCTAGTTAGAGAAAAAAAACATAAAAATTTCAAAAATAAATAATAAATTGTAATACAGAAAAAATCATGTTTAATATGATACAAAGGAAAACTTTTTTTAAGTGCAGCAAACAAAAACATACTACAAAGTTTCAAAATGACATACTGAGAGTAAGGGGAAAAGGAAAACTTTTAATATTTATGTAAATATTAAATCCAAACTGACATGACCAAAACGTAATATGATCAGAACCTTATCTCTCACTTGTAATTGCTTACAATCAATTGTCCCTCCGGTTTCAGCAGTAGCATGGGGATTTAGGAAGAACCTCTCTATGCAGCCTTGACTGAATAGGGACCTTCCTGCTTTAGCCTCTTGAGTTAGAAATACAGGCTTTGCCCTTATTTTAATACACAAATTACACTTTAAAACTCAGCATCAATATTCAAATAATGGATTATGTGTAAAAGCATGAATAAACATCCACCAGAGAAGCTCTGAGCAATACAATCATAACAGTAGAAGAGCACCTACCACTTAAGGTAGGTAACAGAAGTAAGATTTAGCATTTTTTTGGAAGTTCAGGGGTTTGAACACAGGGCCTCATGCTTGCTAGGTATAGAATTCAGTGACATTAATTATATCCACACTACTTTTTTTTTTACCATTACCTCTGCTTGTGAACTTTCCTTTCAATACTGATGGAATCCACACAATGACATGCACCAGAAAATTTTGTTTTGTTTTGTTTTGTTTTTGGTCGGTCATGGGGCTTGACCTCTGGGTTGGGCATTGTCTCTGTGCTCTTCAGCTCAAGGCGAGTTCTCTACCGCTTGAACTACAGCGCCATTTCTGGTTTTCTAGTGTTTTATTGGAGATAATAGTCTCACATACTTTCCTGCCTGGGCTGGCTTTCACCTGTGATCCTCAGATCTCAGCCTCCTGAATAGTTAGGATTACAGGTGTGAGCCACCGTCCCCCAGCCCCAGAAATTTTAATCTTCCCTTTTTCCCTTATGAAATTGTTTAGTAAATATATTTCACATAAATAGATTATTTTGTGTCCATCCATGACAGACATATATTAATTGCAGCCTTTTTTGGATGAGTCATAATTTATGCACACCTCACATTTTATAAACCTATTCATCTGGGCCCACATTTAGCAGCTTGTTCTGAGAAGAATGGTAGCTATTTTGCTAGCCACTTCTATCCTCTGCCATTTCCTACCGAAATTAGTCTTTGATATAAGTTTGAGTCTGCTCAGAGGGTAGAGCCATACGGGCTGGCTTTGAACCATTATCCTCAGATCTCGGTCTCCTGAATAGCTAGGATTACAGGTGTGAGACACCTGCACCAGGCCATCATTTCTTCCAAGAACATTTCAGGGGAATGGAATAGCACTGTACCACATACATTCATTAGCAACTGCCCCAGGGTGAGCCACTGACCTTGATACTGTCTTTGGTGTCCAAAAGGATATTGTTGGACTTGAGGTCTTCGTGTATGATTTTGTTTGGTGTAAGTAGTGAACAGCACTTACAACATGTGTGACAAGCCTCCTGGCTTCATCCTCATATAGGTGGCAGAATTTTCAGATCCACCCCAGGAGGTATCCCCTAGTGGCCAGTTCCATGATGAGATACACATACTCTTCCTTCTCTATTACCTAGTACAACCTGATGATGTGTTTGTGCCATACCTTCTTAAAAATGTCCACCTCATTCTTTGTCCAATGATGAGGACTCTCACTTCCAGAGTGTTTTAAATTCCACATCCTTGTCTGTGAGGAGGGAATGGGCCAGCTTCACTTTTCTATAGGTACCGGTGTCGAAGAGCTCTTTCTTCTGGTATTGTTTGATGATCTCTTCCTTCAAGGAGCTTGAGATCGATTCTTTCTGTACTTCCATCCTTCTGCTACAATGGCAGGTAGCAAGTCTACCTAAATAAATTAAATTAAATAAAGGAAAACCCAGAAAGAGTAAAAAGAAATACCAAAATCCAAATAACAGCCAGTCCCCACTACCGAAAAAATCATTTAACTTTGATTCAGTCCAGCGGGTCATCAACCAAGAGCTCCAAGCTCTGTTAACTGACATAGGTTGGAGCACAGTGGCTTCCTATACATCCTTCATGACCTCACACAATGGAGCAATCACAACCAGGCATAGTGATGTTATAGATGAAATGGACCAATCAGAATCTGGGCCAGTGAGGTCAGAGAAATAGCGGACCAATCACAGCCTGCCAACATTGACAGTCTAGCTCTTAGGACTCAAAGACTTGCTAAGGAATCCATGTGGCTTGAGGTTGCTCTGGTCATTCTCATGGCATTTCTGAAACCACTAGGACAGTGGTCAAAATCCTCTGATTTTCTAGAGGACTACTGAATCTTATAAATTGCTTCTCTGGAGACACTAGCTAATAGCCTCCGTTCTTGATGGCCACCTTATCCAATGTCTTTTTTCAGCAATAGCACTGCATAAAGGCCTTCGTCCTTCTCAAGGACAGCTGTGTCCTACAACTTCCTCCTGAGGGGACAAGTTCCAGGGTGGCTTTGAGCCACCACCCTCACAATTCACCTTCCTGAGTAGTTAGGATTATAAGACTGAGCCATCGGTAGGTTCTTAGCTCATCTCTACATTTGGAGGAAGTATATTTGGTGGCTGGGAAGGTGGCTCAGTGGTAGAGCGCTTGCCTTGCATGCCTGAGGCCCTGGGTTCGATTCCGCAGCACCACATAAGCAAAAAGAAAAAAGCCGGAAGTGGTGCTGTGGCTCAAGTGGTAGAGCGCTAGCCTTGAGCTGAAGACCTGAGGGGCAGCACCCAGGCCCAGAGTTCAGGCCCCACGACTGGACCCCAAAAAAAATCCCTCCTGGAGGAAGTATATTTGTTAGAAAGGTGGGTTTTAGATCTGTCCTTTTAACACTTTAAATTTGTTGCCCTTGCTGTCTAATAGTGAATCTAGTTTCTGATGAGAAATTTGTCTTAATATCATTGAAGATTACTTGCGTGTGATGAGTTGTGTCTTTATGCTTTGGGAGGTTTTCTGTTTTTGTTTAATTAGAATGTGTCTTAATGTGGACCTGTGTAATTAAGTTAATTGGCTTTTTTGAGCTGATAGATTCCTGCATGGAAGGGTTCATGCTTTCAATCACAATTGGGAAGGTATTGGTTTTTATTCCTTCAAATACTATGTATTTCTATTTTTCCCTCTGTATACATACATATATATATATATATATATATAGATTATACCTTATATATTCACATTGTATATGTGAATATACATATATATGCCTACATATTTATATTATATATACATTTATATACATATATAGTTTCACATAGCTTCCACTTTTGTGATTGTTTATGGTAGGAAGTATAGATTGATCCTAGCTACTCCATCAGAGTTAGAGTTTGAAGTTTTCCTCTTTATTTCTTGATAAAAATATGCATTACTCGCCAAGGATATTGAAATAGGTATTAAGCACAGATAGCCTCTCTCTCTCTCTCTCTCTCTCTCTCTCTCTCTCTCTCTCTCTCTCTCTCTCTCTCTCTCTCTCTCTCTCTCTCTCTCTCTCTCTCTCTCTCTCTCTCTCATTTCCTACCTTGGGTAGGTCACTGAGCACAGCGCCATTGCTTGTTGGGTTCTTCTAGTGTACTGTGAAATTTTGCAGTGTCATATTCTGCTTCAAAGGCCACCAGAAAGGCCAGCATTGGAAGAGGAGCTTCTCAAAGGCAGCCTGCATGGGTGCACCTGCCTGCCTCTGTCTTGATGTCAGAGATCCACAGCTACTTGGGGTGGCCTTAGCAGATGCCCCTTTGCCTGGACTGCTGACTGGTGACTGTGCCAGCACAAGCACAGCTTCTTTTTATTACACATCAGAGGTCTGCGTTGGAGCCTGGGGGTGTTCCCTTGTTGGGGGCTATGCATGGAGCAATGGTGCGGGCTGCAGAAGCCTCACTGTGCCTGACTTCTGGGGCACAACAAATGCCAAGGGTTTCTCTGGCTCTTTATAGAATACATGGGCAGGTTCAGGAGCAGAAGCTGAGCTCAGGGGGCCCCTAAACACAGGGTAGGCTTTAGAGCTGGGCATTACAGATTGATCTTTTTGAAGGGCTGCAGACACCCTGGAAGCTGTTAGGAGGACTGAGTACATCATGAGATTAGGTGTGGGCCTCTGAGCATCATCCATTGTTTGCAATATGGCTGAGCCCTCCCCCCCGTATTGTCCTGGTGCCCTCTGAGTGTGTGCTGGTTTCAGGCAGCGAGAAAAGTTTAATGTGTCTTTTATTACCTGAGCCTCACTAGGAAGTTCTATTGTTGGCAGGGATGATTCTGTTATTGGGAGGTCTGTGTGTTCTCTGAGTAAGGGAATCTACAGACCTCAGAGCACATCTTGGCTTTCTTTCTGAAAGGCCTAAGTGTTTAAGGCTTCGGATGCTTTATAGGTTTCTAGACATATCCATGGATTGTTCTTTTTGATCTTTCAATGACAGCTCTAATTTCGTCCCTTAGTCATGGTCTATTGACCCCTTTGATTCTGGCATAAATGAGGGAACACAGGCAGGGCTGTTGTGTTGCTAAGGAAAGCAGACAAGGCTGCCTTGTTGCTGAGAAAAAGCAGGCAGGACTGTCTTGTTACATAGTTTCATTTTATTCCCCGATGTTGGTAAATAAAACCTCCAGGTTGGACTTCAGGAGCTGCCCATGATCATTGTTCCATTCCTTTTCCCTGCTCTTACCATATTGCCTTTCTATTTAAATTCATTTTTACTTTTAATTTTTGTCAGAAAGAAAGAGGCAATTAAAAATCTATATGTAATGTTAATTTTTATTCTTGAATTACTAAAATACATGAAGAACATATCAATTAAAGCAGGATAAAATGGCAGATGGCATGAGCTTGATCACTGTCCCTCTACTCTGTCTTTCTTGCTCTACCCTGGGGTGACCACTGCGACTAGTTAGTTCTGTATCCCTGCATCTAAACCAAATGTGCACAAAGAACGGCCTATTAAAAAGAGACTTGCCCACAGCTATCCAAGTCCCTCAAACTGCTATCTTAGTAGGAGGCCAAATTTCCATTCACACTATGGAGATTCAAACGTCTACACTCAGGTTCACAGACCTGAGCCAAGTCTGTGCTGGAACCAGGACTGAAGGTGGTAACTTATTGTTCACTAAGGGAGAAGTCTGCAATAGCTAGAAATCTGCCGTTTGCCTTTCCCACTAAGTCACAGTATCAGGTATGAGGATCAAGGAGTTACACAGGCCTTTTAGAGGTTACTAGACTTTGGGTTTTAACTTTTGTAATTCCTAGTTTCTCTTCAGATCAAATATTGGGCCTGCACAACAGCAGCCCATGAGGAAGTGATGTCCAGAACATGTGTAAGTGTCTCAGACTCTTTGAATTTGTTTTTACTGAATTGTCTTTTTTTCTACAATCCACACCAATGGCCAAATAGGGTGTAGAAAAACAAGGCCACTTCCACCAAACCAGATTGTTGGTGTTCAATACCTAAATTGAGTCCACTCCATTTGATGCAATACTGTTCAAAGGAACATTCATTCAGTGAGGAGTAAAACATTGTACATCTGTCAGAGATAGATGTTAACAGATATCCTTGACTTTTAACATTATAGGTGGTATTTGAGCCAGATGCAGGTGGTATATACCTGTAATCCTGGCTACTCAGCATTCTAGTTTGAAGCCACCCTGGTCCAGAATGTCTGTGAGACTTTTATCTCCAATTAACCACCAATAAGCCCGAAGTAGAGTTGTGGTTCAAGTGGTAGAGCAATAGTCTTGGACACAAAAGCTCAGGAACAGCACCCAGGCCTTCAGTTCAAGTGCCAGGGCTAGCAAACACATACCAAAAATGTGGTATTTGCAACAAAAGAATAAATTTTAATTTGATCTCTTTTTAGCCAATTTAATATTCGAGCTCTTGATCTGAAAGCCTCTTGGCCACTCTACTCCTGGAGAATAACAATTATTCAAGTGGAAAAGGATCTACAATGATTCTCCATTAGAGATGCTGAGGTTTGAAAGACTATGCGAAAAAAATACTTCAGTCTCAAAAAGAATATAGCAATCACAGTGGAACCTCTGAAATTGTTAATTGATGGTCAGTATCTAAGCTTGAACTCAGAACCTGGGCTTTGTCCCTCAAGGTTAGCACTCTACTACTTGAGACACATCTCCACCTCTAGTCTTTTTGGCAGTCAATTGGAGTATGAGTCCCGTGGATTTTCCTATCCAAGCTGGCTTTTAATAAAGATCCTTAGATCTCAGCCTCCTGAGGAGCTAGGATTACAGGCTTGAGCCTGTGATGGCTAATTGAAATTTAATGGAACTAACTACCAGAGATGGTAGTTAAGACATTTACATCCACAACAAAAGTCCAAGTTAACTTCAGCTTTGGTTTCTCCAACACACTTAAGAGAAAGATCAGTAGAAATCTATCATTAAACCTTAATAGTAGAATTCAAATACTCTTGGCTTTTTTTTTTAATTGTGAGAATACCACACAAAGGAGTTACAACTACATGGGCAAGATCTTGGTTTATTTTGAGTCCTGCTAAATCCTAGATTTCCAGGGACAAATCCCAAAATACAAGTGTTAGGAGGTCAGAGACAGGAGAGTCCCCTGAAATTGCATTAAAATTAATATTAACAATAATATCCTTTGTTTAACTACCAATCTAACAAGTACACTTAACATAATTTTTTCCAAGCCTTTTCATTTCCTAACAAATGGAGCAATGTCATTATTTTTGATGGAGGCATAGAATTCCATTGTGTATATATGCCACATTTTCTTGATCCATTCATCTACTAAGAGGTATCAGGGTTCGTTCCATATCTTACTTATGGTAAATAATGCTGCAATAATAAACATAGTCGTGCTGGCAGCTTTAGTGTGGTCTTGTTTGTGATCATGTAGATAAATGCCCAAAAGTGGGATTGCTGGGAAATAAGGGAGCTCTCTGTGGAGTATTTTGAGGAACCTCCATATTGCTTTCCAAAGTGGTTGAACAAGTTTACACTCCCACCAACAATGTAGTAATGTTCACTTCTCTCTGCATCTCCTCAAGCATCTGTTGTTATTAGAGTTCTTGATTATTGCCATTCTAACTGGGGTGAGGTTGTATCTCTATGGTTTGGTTTGCATTTCTTTTATGGCTAGAGAGGTTGAGCATTTCTTCATGTGTCTATAGGCAATCCTTCTTTCCTCTTCAGAGAAGTTTCTCTGTAAGTCTTTAGCCCACTTATTTATTGGGCAGTTGTTTCTTTGGAGATTTGTTATTGGAGGATTTAAGTTTTTTAGCTCCAGGTATATTTTAGATATGAGACCCTTGTCGGTTGTATGGCTAGTGAAGAACTTATCCCAATCTGTGGGCTTTCAATTGATCTTGCTAGCTATGTGCTTGGCCATGCAGAAGCTCTGCAATTTTGTGCAATCCCATTTGTTCAACCTTTCTTTGACTTGTTGTGTTTCTGGGTCTCTATTAAAAAATTTTCACCCTGTGCCAATGAGACCTAGGGTGTCTCCTATTCCATACTGTAATGTTTTCAGATTGTCTGCTTTGACTCTGAGGTCTTTGATCCATTTGGAGTTGATTCTGGTGTAGAATGATATATAAGAATCTAGCTTTCATTGTCTACAAGTAGTTAACCAGTTTTGCCAGCACCATTTACTGAAGAGGCTGTTTTCTTCCATTCTATTTTTTGAGCTCCGTTATCGAAGATTAGTTGGCTATAGGGCTGTGTGTTCATTTCTGGGTTTTCAGTTCTGTTCCATTGGTCCTGAGGTCTGTTCTTATGCAGGTACAATGCCGTTTTGATTACTATGGCTTTGTAGTAGAGTTTGAAATTTGGTATTGATATTCCTCCAGCCTGATTCTGTCTGTTGAGGATTGTTTTTGCTATTCGGGGTCTTTTACTGTACCATATGTATTTTTGGATCGCCTCTTCTAATTCCTTGAAGAATGAGGTTGGAATATTGATAGGTATTGCATTGAATTTGGAGATAGCCTTCAGAAATATGGCCATTTTCCCGATCTTGATCTTTCAAATCCAGGAGCATGTGAGTTTTTGCCACTTTCTAAGTTCTGTTTTGATTTCCTTTTTCATGTGTTCAAAGTTTTTTTCATGGATGTCCTTCACTTCTTTGGTTAAGTTAATTCCTAGGTATTTTATTTTTGTGGGGCTATTACGAATGGACTTACTTTCCTAATTTCAGCCTCACTTTTTTCATTGTTGGCATACAGAAAAGCCATTGATTGTAGAGGGTTAATTTTATACCCTGCTACTTTGCCAAAGTTTTGAATCACCTTGAGTAATTTGGGAGTGGGGTCTGTGGGATTCTTTAAACACAAGATCATGTCCTCTGCAAAAAGGGAGAGTTTTACTTCTTCTTTCCCTATTTGGATCCCCTTTACGTTTGCATCTAGTCTTATTTGTAGTTAGGCATTCTAATATCAGATTGAAGCGAAGTGGAGAGAGTGTATGTCCTTGACTCATTCCTGAGTTAAGAGGAAATAGCTTTAGTTTTTCACCATTAACTGTAATGCTGACTGTAAGTTTATCATATATAGCCTTTATTGTATTGAGGAATGTTCCATGGATTCCTAATTTTTCCGGAACCTTCATAATAAAGGGGTGTTGGATCTTGTCAAATGCTTTATCTGCATCTATTGATATAACCATGTGGTTCTTATCTCTGCTCCTGTTGATGTGATGAATTATACTAATTGATTTGCGTATATTGAACCAGGTTTGCATCCCTGAAATGAATCCTGTTTGATCTTGGTGTATGATTTTTTTGATGAATTGTTGAAGTCGATTGGCCAAAATTTTGTTGAGAAGTTTTTCATGAATGTTCATCAAAGAAATTGGTCTATGGTTCTCTTTCTTTGATAACACCCTGCCTGGTTTTGTGATGAGGGTTATGATGGCTTCATAGAATGAGTTCCATAGTGAATTTTTTCTTTCAATTTCATTGAAGAGTTGGAAGGGTATTAATGTGAGCTCTGCTTTGAAGACCTTGTATAATTCCGCTGTGAATCCATCTGAACCTGGGCTTTTCTTAGATGAGAGACCTCTTATTACTGTCTATATTTCAGTGCTTGATATGGGCCTTTTAAGTTGATTTAACTCATCTTGGTTTAGTTTTGGCATGTCAGTATTTTCTAGGAAAAGGTCCATTTCTGCCAAGTTCTAAATCTTATTAGCAAAAAGTTTTGAGAAGTATTTCCTTATAATGTTCTGAATGGTGGTTGTTTCTCTGGTGATGTTTCTATTCTCATCTCTGAGTTCATTTATTTGGGTATGTTGTTTTCTTTTTCCCATAAGATTTGCTAAGGGTCTGTCAATTTTGTTAATTTTTTCGAAGAACCAAATCTTTGTTTTGTTGATTCTTTATATGGCTTTTTTGAATTCTAATTCATTTAATTCTGATATAATTTTAATTATTTCTTTCTGTCTATTGGGTTGGGGTTTATCCTGCTGCTCTTTTTCAAGGAGGCTCAGATGTCTCATTAAATTTTTGGTTTCAGATCTCTCCAATATATTGATGTAGCAACTCAGAACTATAAACTTGCCTCTGAGTACTACCTTTGCTGTGTCCCAGAGGAGCTGGTAAGTTGTGTGCTCATTTTTGTTGAATATCATGAATATTTGAATTTCATTTCTAATATCTTCCATGATGCACTCGTGATTCAGCAGTGTGTTGTTCAGCTTCCATGTGTTACAGGACTTTCTTTAGTGGCTTTTGGTGTGGAGTCCTACTTTTAATCCCTTGTCGTCTGAGAGAATGCAAGGTATAACTTCAATGTTTCTGAATTTGGACAAATTTTCTTTGTGGCCTAAAATGTGGTCTATTTTGGAAATTGTTCCATATGCTGCTGAGAAAAACGTGTATTCTGATGCTGCTGGGTGAAATATTCGGTAGATGTCTGTTAAATCTAGTTGATCTATGCAGTTGTTTAGGTATTCAGGTTCTTTGTTGAGTTTTTGCCAAGTTTATCTATCTGGTGGGGATAGTGGTGTGTTAAAGTCCCAAACAATCAATGTCTTTGGATCTATGTGGGATTTGAGGGAAAGTTGGGTTTCTTGGATAAATTTGGGTGCTTCGTTTGGTTAGTAGATATTTAGAATTGTAATATCCTCCTGAAGGAGAGATACATTAATTAGTATGTAGCAACCTTCTTTAACTCTTCTCACTTATTTTAAATTGAATTCTATTTTATCTGATATTAGGATTGCAACTCATACCTGTTTATGGGGGCTGTTTGCTTGGTAGTTTTTTTTCCAGCCTTTAACACTGAAAATGTGTTTGGTTTTTATGGACAAGATGTGACTCCTGAAGGCAGCAGATAGAAGTTTCTTGCTTTTTAATCAAACTAGACAGTCTATGTCTCTTAATTGGAGAGTTAAGTCCATTCATGTTGAGAGAAAGAACTGAGAAGTATTTGGGAGTTTCTGCCATTTTATCCACTTTCTTGGGGGCTGTGGCAACTGGGTTCTTTCTATGGTTCTTGGATTCTCAGTTTGGCTCCAGTTTCTTGTCCTTTATTGTGGTCTTGTTGGTTTTCTATGTGTAGGACATCTTTAAGAATCTTTCATAGGGCTGGTTTGGTAGAGATATATTGTTTCATTTTTTCTTTGTTATGGAAGATTTTTTTTGACCTTCGTTTATGAAGGAAAGTTTAGCTGAGTACAGTTTTCTTAGTTAATTTTTGTTTGTCTTACGGCACGGTATACATCATTCCAGGCTCTTCTTGCTTTGATTGTCACTGCTGAGAAATCTGAGGTGATTCTAACTGGTTTCCCTTTATAGGTGATTGATCTTTTCTCCTTGACAGCTTTAAGGTTCTTTTCCCTGGTCTGAATTGATCCTGTGAAGATTATAATTTGATGCTGGGTTGTCCTGTTCTGGTCCGGTCTATTTGGAGTTCTAAAAGTTTCTTGTATCTGAATAGGCCTATCTGTTTGCATGTTCTCTGCTAGGATCCTGTTAAACAAATTTCCTAGACCATTAACTTCTGTTTCTAGGTGCTCCTCTACACCCATTATCCTCAGATTAGGCTTTCTGATGGTGTCTTCCAAATGTTGAATAGATCTATCATATTTCTTTGACTTTTCTTTGATCGTTGTATGTTCTTTCTCCATAATATCTAGGCTGTCTAAATGCCTAAGACTTCGTAGGAACATAGTAGACATCATTGAATACTAGATACACGGCTCTGGCACTGTCTAATGATACGCATTTATTGGCATACTACCACCTGCCTATCCATGTATGGCTATTTTGGCCACCTCTAGGGCTTGATCTCAGTGCCTGCTAAGAATTTCATCCTCGAGTAAGAAGCCAAGTGTGACACCTGTTTTCCGTTTCTGGGAGAGTGCTGGGTATCAGGCATGATGGAGAACAAGTCTACAAATCTAGATGCAATTTGATACTATGTAAATAATGTCATATATGTTTAGGTGTCCTCACAGTCGGTAAAATAAACGGTAAATAAATGAATAAAACAACAAATACAATGAATAACCACACCAACCATATAGACTGAACATGTATATGGAAATTCAATGCTATCTTTAAAATATATATAAGGAGTATGACTGGGGCATGAATTCAGGCCTAACAATCAGTCCTGAATTTCTGGTCTTCAAGCATAGTGAGCTTCCCCTTCCCCCACAGTGCAACATAGTTACTCAGTCCCTAAGTTCAAATCCCAGGCCTTGCAGATAAAAAATCAAACATTCCAAGCCAAGGAGTTTCATTAGCATTTTTAATATTTTTTAAAGTTCATTTTGACTTTATTTTAAACATTTTGATTTTATAACATGAGAGTTTTTCAAAAAAGGGGTTTAAACTTTTTCATTTCAGCATAGCACATTGGTGTTTTTGACCATCTGCCATGAAGAGTGAGAATGAAAATGAGGATATCATTTCTCCCTAGAAGTTTGGGACAGTTGATGTTATTTCTTATTTTTTCTTTTTTTTTTTAAATTTGTTGGTTGTGAGGCTTGAACTCTGGGCTTGAGTGCTATCCCTGTGCTCAAGGCAAATGCTCAAGCACTTGAGCCACAGTACCACTTCCAGTTTTCTAGAGGTTTATTGGAGATAAGAGTCTTACAGACTTTCCTCCCTGGCTGGCCTTGAGTTGCCTTCCTCAAATCTCAGCCCCCTCAGTAGCTTGGATTATAGGCATAAGCCACCCGTGACCGGAAGTTGATGTTATTTCTATTTAGAGTTATTTTTATAATTAAAAAATGTCTGCAATTGTGTCCTGTGAGTTTTCCTCAGTGCCTTCCACGAAATAGACTAGGGGAGTCCACATACGACCAAAGGTTGAGTTTCTGCATAAATACTAACTTCTGTGAGGACATTAGGTACTTGTAAGCATTTTGGTAATGAACTGGATGCTAAAATGAAAAACAAAAACGTTGGTACTAAGATGTAGCTCAGTAGTGGAATAGTTGCCTAAAGAGCATAAGACCCTGGAAGAAAAGTTTCCTAAGAATCAGAATGTTAGAATATTGTATGAACAAACTTCTTTCCTTTTTTTATTTTGTCAGTGGTGGGGCTTGAACTCTGGGATTGGGCATTATCCCTGTGCTCTTCAGCTTTTTGCCAGCACTGTAAAGCTTGAGCCACATCGCCACTTCTGGTTTTCTACTGGTTTATTGGAGGTAAGAGTCTCCCGGGGCTTGCCTTGAACTGCCATCCTCAGCTCTCAGCCTCCTGAGTAACTAGGATTATAGGTGTGAGCCACTGATGTATGGTACATGAACAAACATTCTAAAGAAAGAAACTTCAAACATACTTTTTGTACAAATAATTTATAATGCCATGGTTAAGACACTAATTCAGAAGTATTTTTTCATTGGCTGGTTTCTTAGTTTATTTATATATATACATCATTAATTTATATATACATATTATTAAACACATAGCTTTGAAGTGTACCTAAGAATATATGGGCTCATGTAAAATTATACAAATGCATAAGCTGATTGTATTTTCAGTTTGTTGGTACCATAAATTAGGTGGGATTTGTGTACTGTTGTTTTGTTCTCTGTTTTTTGGAGGATTTCCCTCCCCTTTATCCCCCTACACCCCTCCACGCACTTGAACTCAGCTTGCTCTTTCTTGGCTTGGTTGTTCGTAGATGATTTTCTACCACTTCAGCCATACCTGTAGACTGGCTTTTTGCCAGTTAATTGGAGATGATATCTCCCAGGCTTTACTTCCTGGATTGGCTTTGAAACTTCATCTTCCAGTTCTCACCTCCTGAGTAGCTGGGATTACAGATGTGAGCCACTGGGGTGCCTAGGGATAAATTAATTTGGTTGATGGATTCTTTCTGTTTTTCTAAGCATGGGATGATCTACTATAGTATTTCAATAAATGTCCTGGGTCTGAATTAAGATATATAATACATATGCAAGTCTGTATGTTTCTCATAAGATGTAATCAATTTAATACATGTTATAAGTGTAATAATAGCCAATAAAAATAATGAATAAATAATACAAAAAATAAAATAAATACACTCAAAGCAAATTGCAATAAACATAAGTATGTAGATATTAATCATTATTACAAATGTGAATGAATATTACATTAACAGGGCTGGGGATTGAATTCAGGCCTAGGGAACAGGCCTGAATTGCTTGTCTTCCAAGAGGGTGAGTTTCCCCATCTCCCCAGTGAATTAGAGTTACCCAAACTCTGAGTTTGATTGCCAGGCCTGCCAGAAAAATAGGGCATGAATTCCAAGCCAGGGAGCTTCATCAGTATTGTATGTATGCATATATGTATGTATGTATATGTGTATGTATGTATGTAAGTATATATATGTACATATATATATATATACATATATGTACATATATACATGGGAATTGAACTCTGGCCTTGGGAGCTGTCCTTGTGCTCTTCAGCTCAAGGCGAGTGCTATAATGCTTGAGCCATAGCACCACTTCTGGTTTTCTAGTGGTTTATTGGAGATAAGTGTCTCACAGTCTTTCCTGCCCTGGCTGGCTTTGAACCGTGATGTTCACATCTCAGAGTCCTGAGTAGCTAAGATTACAGGCGTGGACCATAGACAGTGCCAGGGTATTTTTAATATTTTTAAAATTATTTATTTATTTATTTATTTTTAATTTTGTTGTTGTTGTTGTTGTTTTTTGCCCAGCACTGGGCTTGAACTCATATCGTGGCAACTCTGCCTCAGCTAACATCAACCTAGGCTGGGATGGTGCAGCCTCTGGACCCACAGCCCATCCTGGGATACTAGGCCTCGGGGGCTGACATGAAAACAGCACTAAAAAAAAAAAGCCAGGAACCACCTACGGATGGTAGTTTCTTGGTTTTCCTTCCTTGCATGGTGACCATCCCGGGTCCAAATAACACTGATGCAACCTGTAGTTCACCTGGCATTGGTGAAGGCTGACAAGCTGTCAGCGAAACCATAGGCCAACCTGGACACCTAGGCTCTGAGTTTGAATCCCAGTCATGCTACATACAAAGAGCTGGAGAGCCTAAGAAACTATTGTTTGTACATAGGAACGTGAGAGAAATTTGATCAATGTAATGGTTGGATGAGTAGTTCATCAATCAGTCCAGTATAAATTTAGACCCAATAATCACAGAACACAGATTGATTTTAATTCATAGTTTATTATGCATTAAAAGAATACTATTCATTAAATGGAATCCTCACTAAAGACCTGAGAATCTGTATGAACGTAGTATATATCATTTAATTCCACATAGACATCACTGGCAGTATCAAAATATCTAAATATATTTTTATATTTATCTGTATACCAGATAAATATATATATATATATATATATATATATATATATATATATATATATATATATATATATATGGTATATATACCAGATAGAAAGGTACTGCTATTTTGGCCAAACTTGTGGCTCCATCCTAGGTCCTGGGATCCACTTGGCAGCTGAATGGGCTAAAGGCTGCCATGCTGACACTCACCCACTCATGAATTGGGACTTCTAGGCCCTCAGTTCAGGTACCAGCATTGCCAAAAATTTCATCTTGGAGTAAGATTCCAAATGAGACACGTGTTTTCCATTTCTGTGCTAGTGCTGGGTGTCAGGTACGATGTACATAATATGTGCGCAAAGCTACATGCTACAGAATAGATTGGAATAAATGTAATAAATGATATAGGTACACTCACAGTCCATAAAATAAATGTTAATTCAATCAATCAATAAGAATATATAATGAATCACTCCAATAAACACAATACAGACTGAATATATAGATGTAAATATAAATCACATATTTAAAATGTCTATAATGTTACATTTTTCGGGCTGGTGCTTGCCTTCAGGCCTAGGGAAGAGATGAGAAGTTCATGCATGATTCACATAGGAAATGATAGGCAAGACCTCTGGCACAACAATTATTTTTAATTAAGACTTCACGAAATGTGACAATAATAAGTACATTCAGGAAATTGAGGCATTGGGAAAGATCCAAGAATTGGTAGTCACATGGTAGATAGGATTCCAACACAGCTTGACACATCTTCTCTATACAAATAGGTATTTATTAGCATACTAGCTTCAGCTTATGAATGGATGAATATGGTCCACAAACCCCACCCTGGAGCTCAATCTCAGGTCCTGGGTAGGGCCTAGATCCTTTAGCTCAAAAGCTGTTGTGCTTATATGGACCCATTAGAAAGTTGGGCCTGTTAGACCCAGAGTTCAACTCCCAGCAATGCCAAAAGTTTCATCCTGATGTGAGAAACCAATTCATACAGCTGTTTTCCTGTCTTGTGAAAGTCCTGGGCCTCATCGAGGATGGAGAATACTAGATAGGCAACTCTATAGCCATGGGAATAGGTTTTCATCCAAGGCAACACAGATATACCTGCCACCATACAAAATAAAATACACAATACATCCATGAATAAGAATCAAAATTAAAAAATAACTACATTGAAAGCAAGATGCATACCACACCTGTATGTAAATAGAGACCCAATGTTGAAAAAAGGTAAGCTTGTTATTTTGTCCACTGCTGGGACTTCAAATCAGGCCCTGGAGCAGTCCTGACATTCTAGTCTTCAGGGATGACGAGCTTTTCCTTCCCCCAAAGTGCAACAGGGTTACCCAGATCTGAGTTCAAATCCCAGGCCTGACAAAAGATTCATCCTGATGTTAGAACCCAGTCTTTACAACTGTTTTCTTCTCCTATGGAAGTCCTTGGTCTCAGCCAAGATGGAGAATGAATGCATAGGCAACTTTATAACAATGGGAACAAGTCATCATCCATGTCAGCAGAGTTATACCTGTCACCATACTCAGTAAAATACACAATACCTCCATGTATTAGACACAAAATAAGGAAGAGTGCATTGAATGCAAGATGCTATCCCCACATATATGTGAATAAATATCCTATGTTTCAATTATGAATTTATTCCTATCCTGGCCCTCACTGGAGCACAACATCAGGTCCTGAGAATGACTTAGCTCCTTAGTTGCTCACAGGCCGGTGTCCTCACCTTGACTCTTTTGGGCGTGCTAGGCTCTCAGTTCAAATCCCAACACTGCCAAAACATGAATCCTGATGTGAGAAGCCCATTGATCCACCTGTTTTCCTGTCCAGAGAATGTCCTGAGTCTCAGCTAGGATGGAGAAGGAGTAAGAAACTCTATAGAAATGGGCCTAGGTTGCCATCCAAGTCAGAATAGTTATATCTGTCATCATATGCAATAAAATACAAAATGCATCCCTGACTAAGACACACAATAAAAAGAACAACTACACTGAAAACATGATGCATTCCACACATGTATGTAAATAGAGATCCTATGTGTAACATAGGTGGGCATATGATTTTTGCCTGAGCTGGGGCTTCAATTCAGGCCCTGGGACCAGGCTTGACCTTGTAGTCTTCAACGATAGTGAGCTTCTCCTTCCCCCACAGTGCAAAAGAGTTACCTAGACCTGATTTCACACCCCAGCTCTGGCAGTAAAATGGCGCAAATTCTGAGCTACGGTGCTTCATTCATGATTTTTCAATTTTGTAATATTTTTTGCCAGACCTGGGGCTTGAACTCAAGTTGTGGCAACTCTGCCTCAGGTCTGATCATCCTAGGCTGCAGCCTCTGGACCCACATCCCATCCTCAGATCTTAGGACCCCAGGGATTGTAGGAAAAAATAAAAAGCCGGAGGGGAAAAAATTGCGGGAAATTCCAACTGGCGCTTTTAGGTTTATTTTCATTTGAATGTTGTCCATGGTAAGATTGAACATGGTGGACTGCAGATTGAAGGTGACCTGGTGTGGCTGAAGGCTTGCTGGCTGTCGGGGGAGCCACAGTATGACTGGGCAATGAAGGCCCCGAGGTTGAATCCTGGTCAGCCATCCTACATTGAGGGAATGGCAGGAGTTCCTGAGATACTCAATTCCGTACCTAAGAAGAGCCATGAAATACGATCAATCTCTTCCTTGAATTAATAGTTCCTGAGAATTCGAGTAGGAAATGATAGTCAAGACTCATGGGTTATTGATTAATTTTAGTGAAGAGTTGATGAAGCATGACCATAATCATCACAGTCATTAAATGGAGGCATTGAGGAAGATCCAAGAATCGATAGTCACAGGGTAGATTGGATTCAATCACAGGTCTCCATCTCTCCTACACTATACAGATATGTACTTATTTGCTTACTACTTTCAGCTTATGAATGGATGACTATTGTGCTCCCCCTGCCTTACCCCTGGGACTCGATCTCAGGTCCTGGGAATGGCCTAGCTCCTTAGTGGCTCACAGGCTGGTGTGCTTATGTGGACCCATTCGCCTATTGGGCCTTCTAGGTGCTGAGTTCAGATCCTAGCAGTGCCAAAATATTCATCCTGTCAGAAGCCAGACGTTTCACCTGTTTTCCTGTGTGAGTCCTGGGTTTCAGCTAGGATGGAGAATGCATGAGCCACCCTGTGGCCATGGGAAAAGGTTGTCATCCATGTCAGCCGAGTTACACCTGTCATATATACTCAAGAACATACTTAATACATCCATGAATAGCATACAAAATAGAGAGGATAACTACGCTCAATGCATGAGGCAGTCCACACACGGATGTGAATATACATCCCATGTTTCAATGATGCATTGAGGACTCTTGTGGCCTCCCTGGGGCTTGATCTCAGCTCCTGGGAACAGCCCTGCTCCTTAGTGGCTGACAGGCTGGTTTGCTCATGTGGACCCATTGGGCAGTTGAGCCTCCTAGGCCCCGAGTTCGAATCACAGCACTTCCAAAAATTCACCCTGATGTGAGAAACCATTCGTTGCACCTGTTCTGTGCTGTGCAAGTTCTGGGTCGCAGCTAGGATGGAAAATGCATAGGCAACTTTATACTTATGGAAATAGCTTGTCATGTTATGAATGCAACAAATGTGGCATGTCTTTCTGGCTAAAGTCATACCTCACTTTGCATCAGATAATACATACAGGAGAAAAACTTTATGAATGTAACAAATGTAGATAATTTTTCACCAGAAGGCACTACTTACTGTCCATCAGAGAAGACACACAGGGGAAAAATCCTATGATTTTAACATGTTTGGAGAGTCCTTTACCAAGAAGGCAGTCCTTACTGGTCATCAGAGAAGACACACAGGAGAAAGACCTTATGATTATATCACGTATTTAAAGTCTTTCATCCAAAAAGCAGACCTTCACATCCATCAGAGAATCCACACTGTAGAGACACCTTATGAATGTATCGATTATGTAACGTCTTTCACCTGGAAGGAAGCTGTTACTAATCATCAGAGATAAAACACAGGAGAAAAACCTTATATATGTATCGAGGGTGCAACGTTTTTCACCTGGAAGGCAGCATTTACTGATCATCAGAAAAGACACACGTAAGAAAAACTTTATGAATGTTTCTCATCCAGAAGGCACACATGAAACTCCATCAGAGAACACACATGAGAAAAACTTTATGAATATGAAAAATATGTAAAATCTGTCACCCAGATGGCACCACTTACTGTCCATCAGAGATGACACACTGGACAGAAACCTTATGATTGTAATGTGTGGAAATTCTTTCACTTGGAAGGTACACCTTAACAAACATCAGAGAACACATACAGGATAGAAACCATATGAATGTATCCAGTATGGAAAATCTTTCACCCATAAGGCAAACCTTACTTAACAAAAACAGAAGACACACAGGAGAGAAACCTTATGAATGTGTCCTGTGTGGAAAATCATTTACTGAGAAGGCATACCTTAACGTCCATCAAAAACACACACACAGGAAAGAAAGCTTCTGAATGTATTAAGTGTGGAAATTCTTTACCCGGAAGCAGAATTTACTGACCATCAGAGAAGACACACAGGAGATAAATTTTGTGAATGTAACAGGTATGAAATATCCTTCAACCAGAGTCCAGAACTCAGTAAGCATAATGGAATTCACACAGGTGAGAAATTTTAGGAGCGTAATAAATGTGGAAAGTCTTTCACCTGGAAGAAAACTCAGTTTGCATCAGAGCATCAACACGCGAGAGAAGTCTCATGAATGCAACAACTTTACATTCTTTTACCCAGAAGGCTCAGCTGAGCATTCTTCACTGAACACTGAAATGAGAGAAATTCTATGACTGCAACAAGTGTGGTTTTTTTAAAAAAAATTCACCCCTCTGTTTGCACCAGAAACACACAGAAGAAAACACGTTCACGTTAATTTATAGAACACACACAGGAGAGAAACCTGATGAACATTACCAGTGTGTAGAGACTTTCATCTGGGAGGCACACCTCATTGTTGATTAGAGAACTGACATATAGGAGAAACGAAACCTAATGAATGGAACAAATGTTCAATGACATTTAATCTGAAGTCAGTCCTCAGTGAAATTGAGAAAATTCACAAGACAGAAACTTAATACAACAAATAAAGAAACACATTCAGCAAAAAGTTATATCTCAACAGGTACCAAAGACTTGGACACACGGCAGCATCTCCGTAAAAGTAAGCATTAGAGGAAGTCTATCAACTGGATGTCAACCTTCAGCAAGCATTGGAACATTAACACAGAAAAGAAACCCACTGTGGGAAAATTGTTGTCACAGATCTCCGTAATTTATGAAGAGAAATCCTTCATTGCAGAGGTAACTAGGTGTAATGGGAAATCTTTCTTTACTCTTAAGCATTCACTGAACCAAGAATTCTTATCCTTTCATTGTTTTGAGTAGGATATATATACTTGAATGTTATTCAAAAGATTTGGACACAAGTGATGCGCATTATTACTTTCAGGCATGCAGAGTGATTAAAAACATAAAGTTGTTGACTTGTGTCTGTATAATAAGCAATGACTTATCAAATAATTTTATATACTCTTCTCAGAAATAAGAGTTCCAGCACTTTGAGACTGGAGTCAGATGATCACCAAGTGCTTTGGGGAACAATAGATGTGAAAAGACTGTCCTGAGTTAAGCCCAGGACATGAGAGCAAGGATTTCTCCACTGCTCCCTTAAAGTCTCCACAGTATGTGTGGTCCATTCCTCGTAACACAGATGACACTACTTCCAGTTCAGTTTTTGAATGGAAGTTATTGTTTATTACAAAATGTGCACGAGCCTAAAATCTGTCTGGACACCTTTTATCCCTAGATCATTCATATAACATTCAGAGAACATGGGAGGACAGATATTTGGGAACACATTTTCTTTGTGTGCGGACATAAATCTTACAATTTAAACTCAGAGTCTAGGAACTGCCCTTAAACATTTTTGCTCAAGGCTATTGCTCTACCACTTGAGCCGTAGATCCACTTTGGGTTTCTTTGGATGGTGAATAAAAAGAAGAGAATTCTGTATTTGGTTATGGATGAGTAACACCAAAATGATTTCAGTGCTTAATTAATCACTAGAGATGAGCTACTTGTAATTGACTCACTCTTAATTTATTCTGCTGTTCTGTTGAGTGAGTTATAATAAAACATCATTATGGATGATGGTAAGAGCCTGATTTTTCTCACTTTTCTGGAGGACGAAATTGGAGTTGTTAGGAAGATGAGTATCTCTCTATCACCACTGCTGTCTCTTTCTCTCTCTCTCTTCAGATAACTTATCAAAACACTATTAAAAATAGTTTTGGTAAAAAATCTGATAGCAATGTAAAAAATTAGAAACGAGGCAAAAGAGAAGCTTGTTAGAAGATGGTTGCAAAAATCCAAAGGATAAGAGAAACATAGATAGAGGTAGGACTCTGCTAGATGTTTAGTAGGGTAAAATTCAAGTAAAAAGTGATCCTCATCACTTTCTATTATGTAGATAAGTACATACAGCATTTTGATACAATATTATAGTCCATATTTTCTTGATGTATTGATTTTCTATCTAACACCTGGAAAACATATATTTGTTGACTTATTTGCAGTCATTTGCAATCTCATGAAAGATCATGGAAGATAATCTATTTAGTGAAATAACCACGCAGAGAAAGACATTGAACAATCTGAACAAAAATGGAAACTGTCAAAAATAGAACCAATTTCTTACTGGAGTTGAGAGAAGAATAAATGCTACTAGAGTCATGGAGAGATTGGTCCACTTGATTCTCTGTTCAAGAATTTTGTATTCTTCATCTTTTGGTCAAATTGACCCAAGTAAGATTGTGCTTTTGAAGGGTTTCCAGTGTGGTATGCATTTATAAATCACAGAGGGGTTATGTGGTCAAATGCCTTCATTTAGAGAGTTCACATAGAAAGAATAGACCAGACAGAGAGAATTGTGACTGAAATCACAAGGTTGCAGCCTGATGTCTTTGATTTGATTTGAACATGGAATCTGCAATGTACTCTGTGCCAAAGATCCATGATAGACTGTGGAAATGTTACCCTGTCTGTGTTATTCACATTGGATAAACCTGGAAAAAGACAGGTGAACCTTAACTGTTCTTCTTTATGTGGTCATGTAATTTAGAACTCATATATAATGTCTGTTTTCCTATGCAACTACTTTACAACGGACAATAGTATTAATAATGCTGCAGTTATACTGAATGTGCCAATATCTATTTAGGATCTATTTACATTCCTTGTTTCCTTACTTCTTTCCATTCCTCCTTCCTTTCTGTCTCTATGTATATCAGGAATTAGATTGCTAGATAATAAGCTAGTTATGCTTTTAGTTTTTAGAGTGCTTTTCATACTATTTCCCAAGGCAACTGCACTATTTTATATTTCTACCAGCAGCGAGCAAAGGTTCCATTATTTTGTTGGTCGTGGGGCTTGAACTCTGGGGCTGGGTGCTGTCCCTCAGTTCTTTAGCTGAAAGCTAGTGTTCTAACACTTTAGTCATAGCGGCACTTTTGGTGTTTTGGTGGTTTAATTGGAGATAAGAGTTTTACAGACTTTCCTGCCCAGGCTGGCTTTGCTCCATGATCAGACCTCAGCTTCCTGAGTAGTAGGATTATAGGCGAGAGCCACCAGTGCCCAGCATCCAGTATCTTTTTATTTATTTTTATGGTAGGCATCCTAAGGAGTCATTGACATTTTACTTACATTTCCCTACTGCTTAGTAATATTGAGCATATTTTCATACATTTGTTAGCCACATACAAAGATTTATGTATCTTCTTTGTAAAAACGGTGAATTCCAGTGTTTTTCTCATTGTGTGTTCAACTTAGTCTGCCATAACCAAATAGTATACAGTGAGTTAATTAAATAAAAATTTATTTCTCATAGTTCTGAAAGCTTGAAAACTCAAACCAGTATGCTAGTGTGACTGGGTTCTGATGAAGGATCTATTTTAGGTTTGTAGATGGCCTATATCTCATTGTGTATCTACATGAAATCTTGGTATGTTCATGACTGGGAAAGGAGGAACAGTTGAGATGGAAAGGATCTTTCTTTGCTTTTTTCTGTGAAAGTTAAATCCATCTCGGGCCTCACCTCCATGATGTCATCTTACCCTAATTAGCTACCAAACGCTCCATCTCCAAATAATATTTTGAGGATTGGGAATTCAACTTATAATTTTGGAAGAATGAAATGCAATCCATAGTGCCAATTTTTAAGTTTATTATTACTATCATCATCATCATCATCATCTTCATCATCTTCATCATCATCGTCGTCAATCCTGACAGTTGCCTTGAGTGTTGTGTCTGACCTCTTCAACTCAAGGTGAGCACTCTACCACTTGAACCACAGCACCACTTCATATTTTCTGGTGCTTAATTGGAAATAAGAGTCTCACAAACTTACCAGCCCAGGTTGGCTTTCAGTTCTATTTGAGGCTTTATACTTTTCATTATAGAAGTCTTTTTACTTCATTAGTTAAGCACAATCTTAAGCTAATTTTTTGAAACTATTGTGATTTTTCTGATTTCTTTTCCAGACTGTTCATTGATGACAGACAAGCTGATGATTTTAAATGTTCATCATTTATTCTGGCACATTTCCAATAGCATTTATCAGATCTAGAATTTTTCTCTGGAAATTTTTAGGATCTTTTAAATATAGGATCATGTAATATGTGAACAAGCATAATTTAAATGGTTTCTTCCCTTTTGACCTATTTATTTCTTTCTCTATGCTTATTTCTGTGGCTTGATTGCATTCAATACGGGAAAAGAATGAAAAAAATAGACATTTGTGTCATTCCTGCTATTAACAGAAATGATTTAATTTTTGACATATACCCGTAATCCTATCGAGATATATACCCAGTATCACTAGTTTCTTCAAGGGTTTTATGATAAAAGAATGCTGACTTTAACTGGGCATAACACCTGTAATCTTGACTTCTCAGTAGGCTGAGCTCTGAGGATCAGAGTTCAAAGCCAGGCCTGGCAGGAAAGTCTGTGAAGCACTTATCTCCAATAAACGACCAGAAAACTGGAAGTAGTGCTGTGCCTCAATGATTGAATGCTTGCCTTGAGCTGAAGAGCTGAGGGATAGCACCCAGGCCCAGAGGTCAAGCCCCACAACTGACCAAAAAAAAAAAAAAAAAAAAAAAGAAGAATGTTTACTTTTGTCAAAGGCTTTTTTTGCATCCAGAGAAATGAGTGTGTGATTTTTGTCCTTGATCAGCTTATGTGTTGCATTGCACTTAAAGATTTATGTGTGTTAAACAATCCTTCATCACTGAAATGAAACTAAGTTGACCATGATGTATGCTATTTAACTAAATAATCTTTCCCTCTTGTTCCTAATTTGCTTAGTGTTTCTTGTCATCAAAAACCAATTAAATTATAACAGATAGCTTATGAACACAGAGTGAAGCAAAGATGGGTTTTGTCTAGGTTTGAAGAAATTGAAGAAAAGAAATATAGGGACAAGCCTTAATGATAATTCAGAAAACATTTTCCTAAAATAGAGTCTTTTCTCTCTGGCTGAGATTTGCTGTCAAAAATTAGAATCCACAGTTTGCAGATATTTTGTAACCAAAATCCAGATTTCTCATCACTTTTAGTCAAACCTTCTTGGGTGACCTTCAGAACTGAACAGAGTAAGCGTCAGAAGATAAATGTCTCCCAAATTCTATTGATGAGTAAACTTTCTTCATGGTTCCAAGTAAGAGAAGAAGCCCTAGGAACATCTGCTTCTTTTTCCTGATCTCTTCTGTTCTTATCATATTCATTCTAAGGTTCAATTCATATCCACAATAATCACTACCACTTATTTTATTTTCACAATATTTTAGACTTTATTTTAAATGTTCCATGAACAAATAGATTTCAATATTACAACAACATAATGAGGCAAATAGTAAACTATAATCACTTACGTGATGAGAAAACCGAAATCTAAAAATGTATTGTGTCTGAGATCACACTTAGTGGTGGTGAAGTCTACCAATACATTTTCTCTAAAGGCACTTACAAGTTCATAAATACTTACACAGCATTATAAAGTCTTAGCTATCTTAGCCATTCACACCTTCACACCATTCACTGAATGATTGTTCCAATCTCTGTTCCAACCACTTTTCATTTTGTTATAACAAATTGATAGATGCAACAATAAATCCACACTATTTGTAAGTTTTAAGAAAAGTTTACTGACAACTAAAAAAAGTGACATAATATTTTACATAGATACATGTCCTTCTGAGGCTAATTTCAAATGTGAATTCTGTGAGGAAGAGGAGGATTGGTCCCTTCTTCTGAGCTTTAGTTAGCTGATTCTGGAACTTTCCATAGTTGTTTGTTTAGCTGTAGCCTTTACATGTGAGTCTTTTGAGTGGTTGGACAATAACTGATCATTCTTCAGAGGTCTGAAGTCTCAACTGAACCCTCCTCAATATTTTCAGGATAAACAAGTTATAATAAATATATATCATAATTAATCAGTTTTGAAATTTAAGTAAAAGTAACAGGCTCGAGAAATACTGAAGTTAATGTCTTCAAATTCAATTTCAACTAATTTATTTCAACTAGGGATGTCACAGAAAGTGAATTTATAACAGGGCTCAAAAACAAATAATTAGGGGCTTGGAATGTAGCTTAATGGTTGAGTGCTTGCCTAGCATGCATGAAGCCCTTAGTTTGATTCCTTAGTACCACATAAACAGGAAAAGCAAGCTGAAAATGGTGCTGTGGCTCAAGCGGTAAAGTGCTAGCCTCAAGCCAAAGATGCTCAGGGAAAGGGCCCAGGCCGTGGACTGGAAAAAAGAAAAGCAGAAAGAAATGCTTAGTCCCATTGATGCTGTATTTTAAGAATTCACAAGATTCAATGTTAAATTTTTTGGTGCTGGGCCTGAAACTTACAATCAGGACTAATCATTGTTCCAGATCCTTCCTTTTGTGCTAGCAAGGCTAGCACTCAACAACTTGAACCACAATACCACTCCTGGCTTTTATGATGGTTAAGTAGATATGAGTCTTACTACTCCTTGGGCTGGCTGCCAAGCTTACTCCTCAGCTCTCAGCCTACTGAATAACTAGGATTACAATCACGAGTCATTAGAGTCTGCCTGATGAACATTTTCTTTTTTTACCATATCACATTTTTTTTACCTTATCATCTCAAAAACAGACATGTATACCAATTTATACAATTATTATATGGTACATACTTTTTCAGGCAAAATTGCATAGAAAAAAGTCAAACTAATTTCAAAGTCATCTGTTATAACTAGTTGCAATTTGAATGTACTTAATTGTCCATATAGATTTCTGCCAATAATTTCTTCCTATTCTCACTGCTCTGTCATACCTTTTTCCAACCAAGTTTTGTAATTCTCCACTTTCCCCGTGTTCTCTTTCATTAAATGTCACCACTAGTCATGTCTTCTTCCAAGCTTCATTTCCTTCATTCACAGACCTTGTTTGCTTTTCGGTTTGTATTCTCAAGTGCTCTCCCTCCCTCAGTCTAACTTATATGGATTTGAGAGAAAACTGATTGGAGATGGAAGGCTTAGGAAATACATTCCAATTCTATATGTGACTTTCATTGAAGGGAATGCCCAAGGCAACCTTAGGTAAGGAACCTAGTTTGAAGAAGTTCTCAGGAATTATAAATTTCTCAAAGTCAAGTGGATTAGAAGAGGCCCAGAAACCAGTGTTCCCTCTTGGAGAAGCAAGGACAATACTGCAAACAAAAATTGGGTAAGAGAAAATAATTTGGGAAATTTACTAATTTTGGTAATTCTAGCAAGGTTGCTGAGGGTAATCTGATTATGTGAGATGGACTTTGGAAAGTTCAAACATAGGCTGAACTAAGCTGTGGAACTAGTAATTAGGTTTCCAATGAGCAGCACATAAGAATTTCACAATGAAGTTACACACTTGGGTTATTATCCACCTGGAGGCACTTAGGCCATGACACATTTTACATTCTCCCTGAACTTCTGAATGTTAATCTAAAGAACATAGATAAAGATGCACAGACTGCACTGGGAACGTGGCTTAGTTGTAGATTATGTGTCTTGTATGAATGAAGCCTTTGGTTCTATTCCTTAGAACCACATGAACAGAAAAGGCCAGAGGTGGCAATGTGGCTCAATTGTTGAGTGCTAGCCTTGAGCAAAAGAAGCACAGGGACAGTGCCCAGGCCCTGAGTTCAAGCCCCAGGACTGACAAGAAAAATGTGTACAGCCTGCATGTTGTCTGAAAATGATAAGTAAAAGGTAAAATAACAGATAAACGCAAAGTATCTGATAAATCTGTGACCACACATTTTCAATCCTGTATGTCCACGTCTTTGCTCAATACTTAACATACCCTCAACAAATATTCTGAATGAATAAATTCATCAAAGAGCACTTTATAAGAAATTTAATGAAGTCGAAATTAAACCTGAAAATGGGAATGGCCAAAACTTAAAATTGAATTAGAAACCTGTAGTTAGTGTTCAAATGAAGTCTTTGTATCTCTGAGTCAAAGGTTAATGGGGGACCAGAGTATGTGAGAAGAATAAATGATAATTTGGTAGTAAGAGATTTTACTTTTCTGAAGAAATAGGGACAAAGATTGTTGATCCCCAACTTAAATAACCATTGTTTTTCAACTTGGACGTAGGAAAAAGGAGGTAAAAATGAGCATGTACATCCTACAGGAAAGAAAGAGTTATGCTTATGAAGATATCTGTAAACCCCAGGATGATGATTACCTGTGTAAGTAACCCTCTGTGCTTGTTCAAACAGAAGGCAAATGTGCTTTTATAATAATTCATCAGGTCATTTGGCCCCCAATTACTGGTTTACTCTAGTAACTTCACATGAAGAACTAAGCGACAATGATATGCATTCTGTGCTCTTTCTCATGATTGTTAAATCTGGGAATGTACATATTTCTTGACTAATTTTTGCTTCTCTTGCCTCAGATTGTGAGCAGTGTCAGAACTTCTTCATCACCAGCTACACTGTTCATGGGCCACCTATATTTGTAAGAGACAATGTGGTGGACAAGGGGCATTATGACCATTCAGTCCTCAGTCTGCCCACTGGGCTGAGAATTCGTCAGTACAGTACCCTGAGGCTAGGCTTAGAGTATGGAATGAGGAATCTGATCTGCCATTGGGTTTGCACTTCAGCCCCTATGAGGGCTTGATCATAGAAGATGAAGATGCAGACAATAGGTACTCCTAGATGGTAAGAAATGCCCTCCCTTTCCCCCCTTTCTCTAACTCCATGTGTCCCCCTGTGCCTCCAATGAAACATTGCTAGGACATGGACAAAATAATTGTATGTGTTTGTGGAATCTGCATAAACATGGACATGCTGATTTAGGATCAAATTATAGTGCATATAAACAGAGTGTGTTAGAGGCAAAGTGCATCCATGCTTAAGGAGCCTCTGTTAGGACTATGACAAATCCCCTCAGATGTGTAGACGGCATCTTATGTGTTCACAACTACTGAGTCCATGCAGGCTCAAAGAGCATCACTGGAATCAAGTAATGTGATTTTGCCGATTATTACCCAAAAGCCTTTAGCTTGTCTTTCTGAAACTCAGATCACAAAAAGGAGTAACTTCTATGTGTAGATGCAAAAAATAAATCCCAGGCCAACTGGAGTGAGTCCAGCAGTCATTTTCATGGTTCCTAAGAGGATATTATCCTCAGAAGACTTGCACCCTGATTATCACACATATGGATTCCCATATCTCCATTTTTCTTTTGCTGTACTTGGTGCTTTCAAAATTATGAATATTTGATGGACAAGAAATAAAAATATAAATAGTATAGCTGGGTTCCATAGCTCAACCTTTAATTTGGACTTTTGAGATAGAGATGATGAGATCTCAGTCTGATGCCATTCCTAGCATAAAAGATTATAAGACCCCGATTACTACCAATGGCTGAGCACGTTGGTGCACATTTGTTATCCCAGCTACTGTGGAAGTACAATGGCTGGATAAAGTGAAGTATCTCCAGCAACCCAGGCAAGCACAAGCAGGATGGCAACCCAGGACAGCAGGATAAATAATACCTCAAAAACAAACTGTGCACTGGTGGCTCAAACCTGTAAGTAGCTACTCAGAAAGCTCGGATATGAGTATCATGGTTCAAATCCAGCCCATGGAAGAAAAGCTGTGAAACTCTTATCTCCAATTAACCAGCAGAAAATCAAAAGCGGCGCTGTGGCTCAAGTGGTAGAGCGCTTGCCTTGAGTTGAAGAGCTGAAGGACAACATTCAGGCACAGAGTTTATGCCCCTTGACAGACAAAAAATACCTCAAAAATAAACAACACAAAAAGGGCTAGTGGTTCAAGTGGTAGAGTGCTTGTATTGCAAGAGGTAAGTTTAGTTACTGAGTTCAATCATTAGCTCTGGTATGTATGTATGTATGTATGTATGTATGTATGTATGTATGTATGTATGTATGCATATAAATATGTGTACTGTATCAAAATAAAAATTTCCATGAGAGACAAAATTAAGACATCAGAAGAAAAACCAAAGGGCCAAACTTCATTCATAGATCCTGCATCTGTAAAGCACATACTGTATACGAGTCAAAGAATTATCCTCAGTAGTTGAATAAATCATATTCCCTGAGTAATTGTGAAACACATGTGGAGATAGAAAGGACAATTTCATTGTAGGAGTATTTAACTATAATTTTTCTTCGTAGTTTTTGCAAAGTACATAGTGCCCTAACAACCTACAAGAAAGAACTTTAGTCTATTAGGGTATACTCAAACACGTAGAATCAGAGTTGGAGCAGTGGTGAGGTTCAGAAAGCAGTGGTTCTATGATATGTCCTGCAACCCTGTGCCATGGGGAACCATTGTCTTATCAGGAAACAACATCATGAATAAACAAATTTCACTCTATTGTCTTTATAAGACAAAGGATTCTCTGAATTTCTATGGGACCATAGTGGAGACAGGTGCATGAGTGAGTCCAATCTAAGGAAAATTACTTGGGCCAAATGTCAAATGATGTGTGCTAATCTAGAAACAGAATGCATGTCCCCACCAAAATCTATGACATAAACTTTAACTCAATTTAGAGAATCTGGAAATCAATCTATTTGTGACAAATAAGGATTAAGAGAAGTCTGGAACTGAGCTTTGAAAACAGTGCACTTAGAGTTCTAGAGTGGATGAGTATAAGGAGTAGATCCAAAGGGAGCAGAAACTTACCCTCTTATGTTTCCTTCCTGTGCCTGCTTCAACTTTAGGTATATGAACTGTGGCAGGTGTGCTGAGAATCAGAATCCTAGGGCCTTTCAGTATCAGAGGTAGATCTTCTACCAAACCTGTCATGTCATCAAGGCAGGATGTGAGCTGCTTGTCTCGTATGGGGATGAGTATTGACAGCAACTGGGCAGTAAGTGGAAGAAAGAGCTCACAGCAGAAACAGGTGGACCTTACTATGGTTCCTTAAAAAGGAAGAAAAGAAAAAAAAATAATTCTCTTTAGGAATTTTCGAATATCAACTCTTCGGTGGAACAAAAGGCAATTTAACGTGAGAAAAATTTCAAGTTAAGTATCTCTGAATTTAAAGATGCAGTTTGTATACTTTATTAGGAAAATTTCCTTATTTTTAACTATTTGTCCTGATTTTACATTTTAAGAACTTCATATGTTTGAATGCAATACAAAATACCATGCTAAAAGGCGTAGAGACCAAACAAAGAACCTACCAGCTCTCTTTCAAAGAACCAGTTACTTCTGGCCATTGCAGTTTTTTCTTAATTCCCTCCATATTCGCAAATATTATGCATATGTCATTGTTCATTCATTACATAGTCTACATATTCTGTGAATATATTACTAGGAAGAAAATCAGTTAGAATGAGAGTTCCTATAGAGACTTGTGTCTTTGACAAAAATGAATCCATCTTTTCTCAGGGCATTTTGCTCTAGCCATGGCCCTCAATTCTTGGTTCCATGGCTGCAACTAGGCCTTACTTTTCATCCTCACTAGAAACAACTAAAAAGTTTTTAGTAAGGATGTTCTTTCAGTAGAAAGGCCTGAGATAGAGGAGGAAACATAGCCCTGTGAATATCTCTGAGATGGCCTGTCATCGGCGTGGAGAAGTTGACTCCTGTAGTTGGATGTGTCAGTGAGAGGACAAATAGGTTGGCAGTGATTTCAGAAACTCTAAGGAAAATATCTGTTATCTGCTACTGGAAAAAGAGTGTCAGTTCATGTTCTAAGAAAATGTAACAGTAAAAATAACTAAGAAACCAGACAGCCCTGATCTGTCCAGGAATCTCAGACTGCCCTGACCGATTATCTCCCAACTCTATCAGGAAGCAATTTAGGTCGGGAAATAATCCAGGAATAGTGCCCTCAGCATTCCTGTGATTGGCCCCACCTACCCCAACTTATAATATGCTTGCTATGTATGATTTAACCTATCCTGTAACTGCTAAGCTAGAAAGTCCCTGCCCTTACTGGAAATGATCATTCCCCAACCAATAAATTTAAGACTAGATTTACTACGAACCACCGACCTATCACAAAATCAGTGTTGTAATGATCCTTCCACCTGCTTCATACAAAATAAAAAAACCTTGCTGACCAAGAGATTGGGACTGACAATTATTGACCTGCGTGTCAGGGAAGATTTGTGAGTCCAGCTCGAGCTGTAATAAACGACCCCCCTGCATTTACATTGGCAAGGGCTCTCTGCTGGCCTTTGGGGGCGGTCTATGGCCTGGTACTTCAGCAGGAAGCAGGAGGACAGCGAGAGTCCAGAAGACAGGAGAGGCACAGGAGTGAATGCACCTTTCCGTGGAGACGCCTGGGCCATGCTTATGAAGTTCCCAACATGTACGTGTTGGCCTCCATGCAAGTCCCTGGAAGTCCCACTGGTCTGGGGCACACTGCCTGCTCTAGATCTACAGTCTGAATTCCCCGTTGGCCCTGGACCTGGCTGGGCTGGAGCTGCACCCACCAGCCATGCTTCCTCCACCCTGTTGCGCATAGCTTCCCAGCCACTGCTTGGTCTTCAGCATCTATGCCAGTCTGGCTCTTTGGGGCAGGCTGAGGCTGAGGTGACCATTCTGGGTGCCCGTTCAAGTCGTGTGAAGCCAAAGCTGTGGTGGAGCCAGTCCTCACACACTTCCAGGTATGTCCAGAAAGGATTGAACTCCACTGGCCCAGTGCTGCCGTCCTCTCATCCCCAGAGTTTACCTCCATGTCCCCACCTTTGTTGTTGAAATTGTTCAGCCACTGTGATCTTAATTTTCATTGTCCTCCTTTGCAGTACTTGAGATTCCTTCCTCTTCTCACCAGGCCACCAGGCCCCATGGGATCTGCCCCAACAACCCCACCTCACAGACACTCTCCAGAACCAGGCAGCCTTTGGGCATGCTGCTTCCTGAGCCTCCGGCTTCCTGCCTCTTTCCTTGCTTCACCAGCTTCTGCCAAGGCCTCCTCTCCCCTCCACACTGCCCCAAACCTCAACCCCAGTGTGGCCTCCCATGAGGCCAAACTCATCTCCCTACCACGCCCAATCCAACCCCAGTGTAGCCACTGCACTGGAGAAGACAACTAAGGTCCAGCAGCAGCAAAGATGACAAAGTGTACAGCTGGTTGAGAACTGGAGGCAGCATAGGTCTCTCTGATCATCTTTCTCTTCACTTACTCAGGTATTAATTGAATTTAGTATTTAATTTTTGGTACACAAAATCTCATAAGTATCTTCTTATTAAGCCTTTGCAGAATAGCTGGTAGAAATGCAGTCCCGGATTGTGTGTTGTTTAATTTTTTTGAGATTCAGAGATGTTTAAAGTAGTTATAATCATCATGAATTCTCACTTTCACAGTAGAGCGCTATTCAAAAATAATTACTTATGCATCTATTATCAATTATTTACATGACTTGAAACTTAAAGTTTCAAATATTACAGGAAGATCTTTGATTCATGTTGAGTGTATGTGAGTAGGTTGAGCTGTTGCATACATTCATTGTGTGTGTGTGTGTGTGTGTGTGTAGGGGGTGTATATGTATTATTGAAATCAGGGATAAGGATGAGCACTGGTCTGAACTTGTTTCCTTTTTCTGAGAGATATGGTATTTCTGTGTTGGTGGTAAGCTCTGACTGCTTGCCTTTGCCTGATGTGCACTTTGCAGTTTTTTTTTTTTTCAAATAAGCTTCTTATTTCTTATTGAGCAGATAGGGCTCTGATATTGCTTTGCCTTTAATCTGCCATCTAGGATCTTATTTTCCTCTTTAAAAATTAACATACAATATAAATTTTATCCCCTGTCTGATTTTCCCTTTAATTTGCATTTTGAAATAAGTAGTATAAGAAGTTTGAGCTCTGTATTCATGAAGTTTGAATTTTCTGTTTAATGTAATAACTGGACACATTTGTTAGCACAAAGATCTTAAATTTCTTTTGTAGTTTTAGTTTAAAATACCCTCCTCCATGTTTTTAGCATGGGAAGACAAACAATTCCTAGTAAAAATGATAACAATTTATCCTTTAACTATCAGATAATTCATAATTAATGTCTAGTGGCAAATGATTACATTTCTGAATAGATTTCCTTGATAGACCCGTGCACAAAAATACCCCTCATAGGTGCTGAGAAGGTAGATTAGTGGTACACAGATTACCTTGCATGCATGAGGCCCTGGGTTTGATTCCTCCTCACCACGTAAGCAGAAAAAGCCAGAAGTGGTGCTGTGGCTCGAGTGGTAGAGCACTAGCCTTGAGCTGAAGAGCTGAGGGCAGCGACCAGGCCCAGATTTCACCACCAGCGACAAAAATAAATAAATAAACAAATAAATATATAAATGAATAAAGAAATAAAACAAATTCATACACAAGTAAATTAATTTCAAAGGTTGATTACTATTTTAGTTAGGGGCAGGGTGCCAAGATATAGCAGACCTCTGTCCCAAAGCTTCAAGAAGGATTTCAACAGTTGACAAATACTGAAAACAAAAAGTAAAAAACATAGCTCTGCCAATAACATATAGAATCTCCATTCAAACAGAAAGAAGTACTACGAATGAAATACTTTTTATAACATTTGTTAAGAGATTTTGGCTCTATATTAATTATCATATCAATTGACCTTTGAAAACTCTATAGGTGGGCCTGAGTCTCAAGGTCCTCTAACTAAAACTGGAGGAGAGAATCATCAACCTGGACTTTAAAAAATTGTTATTGTTAATGTAGTGGACATACGGGTCACCATTTTGTAATTTAGATAATGAGTTCATTTCATTTTCAAAAATCTAATCACTTCTTTGCTCTCTCTCTGTTTTTCCCTCCTTTCCCTGCCCACAAGTGGTATAGTTGATTGTCAACATAATATCTACAGAGTATCACTGCTGCATTTGTTTCCTTGTTCTCCTTGAATTTCTGTGGCTCCCTCACTGCCCAGAAATGGATAAACAAAAAAAAGAAAAATCCATCGTTTTCAATTCCTTTAATTCATTTCAATATAAACATCAGTAGTTTTATGAGATTGTCAGGCTCTGTCTGCACATCCCGAACACTTATACTTCCTATACCTAGTCATAACTCCCACCAGATTCTAAGATACACAAAATAATTCTGTTCACTTTCCACAAAAGAAGAAGCTGAGATTCAGAAAGATTAAGTAACTTACTGGAAATACTGGGCTGAGCATAGTGGCTCACTCTTATATCCTTACCTACTCCAGAGAATGAGATCTGAAGATCATAATTTGAAACCAACCAAGGTTGACATATACCTTACATGTTTATCTCGTTAACCAACAGAAGTCAAGAATTGTGTGATTCAAGTGGTACAGCTAGAATGCCACCAGACTTGAATGGGAAACCTAAAGATAGTGCCAATAGGATAATTTTTAAGAACCAATGCTGCCCCATACAAAATCTCAGACACCACACACACACCTTTAAAAAGATGTTAGTACGGAAACCCAAATAGTTTTTTTTTTAATTTTTATGTTTAGTTATTACCTTTATTGATGTATGACTTGATAGTCTTTACTGATGAGCCACAATTTAGAACTTTGTTGTAATTATATCCATGTCTGTGCCAGAGAAACATTCTCCTAGTTGTCTTCCCCCGTTTCTAGCAACGATAAGTTGTCTCGCCTTGGCCCAGTTTCAAGTTTATTGTTCTAGTAGATCACAACCATCCTAATAACAAGGGTTATAGGTGGTAACTACTGTACTGGACAATACCTGCCTTGGGAAAATTGTTCAAATTTCTCCATTCAGTGGAGGTTGTTAGGATACACCCATGATCACTTTGTGCTTAGAATTGGGAACTTTTTAGGTCCAGGAATTCAGGACAAGCACTGTGTGCTACTTCATACTTGTTAACTTTAATTTCAGCTTCCTATTATCTACTTTAAGCATTGTGTGAAGAGAAAAATTGCCCCTAGGAGAGAGAAACACAGTACTAACTGTTGTTTTCAAAACACAGGAGGAGGAAAAGAAGTTCTGAAAGAGGCATATAGCCTAGACAATGAGTTCTTAGAAACTTGGGCTGCCTGTTAATCTTAACTTCAACATAGAAAGTCAGAGCCTGCAGTGGCTTGTAAGCTCCATTTATATTCCTGAGCATGCGGCTCCCTTCCCCTCAGCCCTCTGATCCTTTACATCAGGGTTTCTTAGTGTGTCTTAATGTGTTCCTGTTAGTTCAGTGCACAGGTGAAAAATTAAGCATGCCCAACCATGGGTTTCCATTGCCCTAGTAGACGTTTTGCATTTTAGGACATTCCTTCCAGGGAAGTCTCTTCTTGGGCCCTCATGTGCATATGATCACAGAAGCGAATGTCTCACAAACCATGGAACGCAGTTGTTCAATGATGATTAACTCACACAGAGGCACAGACAGGTTGGGTTAGGAGACTTTGTGAGAGGCCTTGGATTGGCACATGGCAACATTGACAGTAATTCCTCAGAGAAATACCACTGATTAGAGGGCTATGGAGAGGTAAAAGGAGAATGAATTTAACCAAGTTCTTATCTCAGAGAGAGAAATAGATTAGACAGAATGATAGGAGAGTGATTTAAAAGAATAGAAGAAAAATGGAAATAAAAATTTAAATTTAAACAGTGAAACACTTAAAAATTATGTAAGTTTAAAGAAATGGTATTGAGAGAAGGATAGAATGAGAGGAGGTGAGGCATAGGAGACATGAAAAACTAAAAAATAGAAGTGCTTAAAATTAGTTATTAAAAATTAGGGCTGGGAATGTGGCTCAGTGGTAGAGTGCTTGCCTTGCATGAATGAGACTCTGGGTTCGATTCCTCAGCACCACATAAGCAGAAAAAGCTGGAAGTGGTGCTGTGGCTCAAAGTGGTAGAGCACTAGTCTTCAGCTGAGGAGCTGAGGGACAGTGCCCAGGCCCAGAGTTCAGGCCCCATGACTAGCAAAAAACAGACAAACAGGAAATTATATAGGTATAAAGATATAATATTGCTACTAAAGAATTTAAGCCTAAGAGCTTATGAATTGAGTAATAAATTTCTGGATTAAGTGTATATACCATGGGGTATAAGGTCTAATAATTGACGACGGGTATATATATATATGGGGATGGGCATAATATCAATTAAGTCACTCAAAAAAGAAAGAAAGAGAAAAAACAGAAAATAAAAAAGTACCAAAAGATCAGAAGATATAAAAAAGCACACACACACATACACCTAAAATAAACATTATGAGAGGAAAAAAAAGATTAATAGAAAACAATTAAAAAATAAAACTTAAAAAAAGCTACCAAAAGAGTTATTTTTTGGAGAGGTGATGGGAAGATCCTTTATCTCCACTGTGTCCATAACCACTCTCTTGGTGCAGTCTCAGGTCTGCTTGTGGTGTTTGGTTTTCCTGTGGCTTGATTGGATTCTTAAGTCAGTTTGTTTGAGCAGGCAGAATAATGCTCTGCTTTACCCAGGATTTTGTGATCCTCTTCCCAGGCTAGTTCAATGGGAGGAAGATCTGCTTTGAGTATCACAAAAGAGGGAGATGGCTGTTTCCTCTACTTTCAAGATGCTGTGATGAGGATAGGTTCTGGGTAGGGTTGAGGCTTTTCAGCAAACTAGCTTTTCCCTGAGGGGATAGTTCCAGAGACACTCACAGAACCCAGCCTGGATCCATTCTCAGGGTTTGTGTTTACTGAATTTTAGTTGATTTTCTAGACTGCTGTAGGGAGGGGCAGCCTCTGGTTCTGTTTACACAGTGAAGAAAGTCTCTCCTGAGGTGGGAGGCGGATCTTCCTCTGTCTGGGCTGGGTGATTTTCCCCTGGGTGGAGCTGTGCCTCGCAGGTTAGATCAGGTTCTTGTGACCTAGTAAATGACTCTTTTCTTTTCTTCCAAGGCCTGAGTTGGTGCTAGTTGCTCACAGGGGCCTTTGTCAGTATGGAAGATGGAGATCTCCGGTGGTTGGGGAGGGATGGCTTTCCCTTCTGTGCTCCCAGATAAGGAGTGAGGATGTCAGCGTTCTACTCATGCCAGAGTGTTGGTTCCTGAGTTGTCTCTGGTGTGTGATCTGCAGGATGAAGATATCTGCTCTTTGTCAGTTCTTGCTGGTGATGAGTAGAATCTGCTCACCCGCTGTGTCTGGTGCTGTTTTCCTGAACTCTCTCTGCTATAGGTATGGCCACTACAGCCACTGTCACTGCCGCTGCATCCATTGCAGCCTTGGCTACCGACAATTGCTCAGTTTTGCCTCCTTGTGTGGATTTTCCCTCTCTGGCCAAACTCTCTGTACCTGATGGCACACTTGGAGTGATTCTGTAGTGTAGGACTGTTTACTAAACAGTGTTTAGGAACACTAAAACTGCTTTCTTTGCTGGAGCTTGATTAGCCTCCAGGTTCTCCTTTGCCATCTACCTCGGAACTTCTGTAATGAGATTCTTATCCCCAATTAGCAATCAGAAAACTAGAAGTGGACTCTGGTGGAGTGCTTCACTTCAGCTGAAGAGCTCAGGGACAGCACCCAGAGTTCATGTCCCATGACTGATAAAAAAATAGAAAGAAAGAAAACAAGTGAGTGCCCAGAGCCAGTGGCTCATACCTGTAAGTCTAGCTAGTCAGAGGCTAAGATCTAAGGATCAAGGTTCAACATCAGCTTGGTCAGGAAAATCTATGAGATACTTATTTTAATTTAACCACTGAAACCCATAAGTGACCATGTAACTCAAAGTGGTAGAGCACTAGGTTTGAGCACAAAAGCTCAGGGGCAGGATCCAGGACCTGAGTTCAAGCCCCAAAACTGACAGAAAAAAAAAGAAAAAGGAATGAGGAGCCTCCTTAATGAAATAACTAGACAAGTACAATATACAAAATAATTCCTCCCTTCCTTCTTTTCTTCCTTCCATATGTTCACATCCTTCCCTCGTTTTTATCCTAGAAATTAAACTCAGGGCCTTATGCACTTCAGGTAGGTGCTCTACCAGTTGAGCCATACACCTGCTTTTTTTGCATTAGTCATTTTTGGTTTTTTTGGTCATGTGTCTAAAACTCTGCCTGGGCGCTGTCCCTGAGCTCTTCAGCTCAAGGCGAATGTTTACTGCTTGAGTCACAGCACCACTACTGGTTTTTTATGGTTTATTGGAGATGAGTCTCACAGACTTTACTGCCTGGGATGGCTTTGAACTTTAATCTACAGATCTCAGACTCCTGAGTAGCTAAGACTACAGGCATGAGTCACGTGCACCCAGCTCTGCTTGAGACATTTTTGTGGTATGGTTTTATGTTTATTACCAGACCATTATGGACCACAATCCTTCTTTTTACCCTTTCTGAGTAGATGAAATAAAAAGCACAATGCATTGGTTTCAGATATTGATTGAGATCCAATATTGTGAATGTTTTGCCTGGGCTAGCATCAAATCATAGTCCTCTCTGCATTAGTCAAGACACAGCAGATAGCATTACGAGTGTGAGCTCCCATGATTGGCTCAAATTTCTGACTACTAAAACATATGAATAAAGTTTTAATAATTTCAAATGATGACTTTGGGGACAATGGGTGCTCTTACTTGCCTAGTTTCAAATTTCAGCAAAAGTCCCAAATATTAACTTTTGATTTCCTCGGGTAAATTAAATAAGCAAATACATTTAATTTATTTTATTTTTTATTTTTTTGGGTCCGGTCGTGGGGCCTGAACTCTGGGCCTGGGTGCTGTCCTTCAGCTCTTCAGCTCAAGGCTAGCGCTCTCTACCACTTGAGCCACAGCAAAACTTCTGGATTTTTTCTTTTTGCTTATGTGGTGCTGAGGAATTGAACCAAGGGCCTCAGCATGCAAGGCAAGCACTCTACCACTGAGCTACCTTCCCAGCCCAAACATTTAAAAGCAAATAACTAAAGAAAAAAGTTAAACACTAAACATCCTTACCATTGCTACTTTGGATTTAATACGTTGTCAAACATTGCTTATATCATAGTTGTATTTTTCTGGGCAGTATATTCCATAAACGAATCATGCCACCACCAAAGTTGAGGGCTAAACAGCCTATAGGCTATAGGCAAATATACAAGGGAAGGCATGTGAAGATTATAGCCATGAGCCACCAATGTCTAAATCAATTATTCCTTTAACAAAAGTCAAAATGGCTACAGTATGGTTTAACAGAGAGCTTGAATCCTTATCAGCTTTGCTCCTGACCTGCTATTCTAATAGGACCCCAAAAAATTCACACTCAATTATCAACTGAAGTAGAGGGTATCCATTGCATGCTCTGCAGCATCATAAATCACTTGCTGGTGAGGAAAAATACCTCTTTTCCATAGGAAATGCTCAATAAATTCTGATTATTGAATAATCATAAACCTAGGAGTTGGAAAATACCACTATCCAATCACATTTTTTTGTTGTTCATTGTCGTATTTGAACTCAGGGTCTGGGTGCAGTCCGTGATCCATTTTTTAGCACTCTACAATTTGAGCCACAACCCCATTTCTGTGTTGATTTTTTTGTTGTTGTTTTTCAGGGTGCCTGATATCTGGGTCTGGGTGCTGTCTCTCAGCACTTCAGCTTATGGCTAGCACTCTACCAATTGCACCTTTGCACCACTTCCAGCTTTTTCAGCTTATGTGGTGCTGAGAAATTGAACTCAGGGCCTCATGCTTGCAAAGCAAGCACTCTACCACTGAGCCAAATTCTTAGCCCCCACTTCCGGTTTTTGAGTGATTCACTGGACCTAAGTATCTCATAGGGACTTTTCTGCCCGGGTTGGGTTTAAAACATAATTTTTCCATCTCAACTTCCTGAGTAAGATTATAGGCATGAGCCATCTGTCCATGGCTCCATCCACATTTTTATACAAGTGAATAAAGCTCAGTGATAAAGTGTCTTCCTCTTTAACCAAAAGCAGGTAAATAACCAAAATTGAATTTGAAATTCAGTTGAATCTGAGGCTATATTTTTAACAACTGGGTTGTAAGTTATTTGATCCTTGCACAATTTTGTTAGTAGATACAGCACAAATGTCATAAATTTTCTATTTCTTTTTTTTTTTAACATTCTTTTTTTTTGGGGGGGGGGTCCGGTCGTGGGGCCTGAACTCTGGGCATGAGCGCTGTCCCTGAGCTCTTCCGCTCAAGGCTAGTGCTCTATCACTTGAACTACAGCTCCACTTCCGGCTTTTTTCTTTTTGCTTATGTGGTGCTGAGAATTCGAACCCAGGGCTTGAGCATGCAAGGCAAGCGCTCTACCACTGAGCCACCTTCCCAGCCCCATGAATTTTCTATTTCAAATGGCCCATGACACATAGTTGGGTGTGGTATGGTAAGCCTGTAATTCCATCACTTGGCAGGCTTAAGCAGAAGCCTGGTAAGTTCAAAACCATTTTGACTATGGAGTAAGATGCCATCTCAGAAGGGCAGAAAGTAAATGGCTCCTGAATATATAAGCCTTGGAAGTTACTTTCCCATCTTCTGTGTCTACAATGAGAAGCTTAAGACTCTCCACGGCCAAACAGAAAGCATGACCCAAAAGACTAACCCAAAACACCTGGATACAAGCTGGGTCGACTCATTCTTGGGCCAATATAGTGTCACCCAAAGGCACTATTTAATAGTTGGGTCCATGTCCCCTCTTCTTCTCTCCAGAAGGGCCATTTCAAAATCATCATTCCTAGAAATGAAAAGACAGCAGTGATAGTAGGATTTCCATTCCAGCATATTTACAAGTCAGTGAGCACTTAGACATTGGCAACTATAATATTAAGAGACTAGCAAGTGGCGCGCAGTACCTGAACAAACTCATAGTTCATAATATATGTTTTGTGAATTAGAACCAATTAAGTTAGCTACCATAGCTGCAGCAGGTGCAGTACCAGTTGGGGGATGGCAGCAGCATCCTTAGTTCCAGTCCCTTGACCTCTGGAGTGCATCATGAAACCCAGCCACCCTTCACAAAGGCTGAAAGAGAAGGGGGCCACCATAGAATGCTAGGCTCTTATGGTGGGTCATGAGACCCTCACCTCACTTCTGTTTCCTGGCTGGATAAGTTGGGGCTGTGTGCCTGTATCACTTCACTCCTGATTCTGGTCTGGGTCGGTAGTTGCCATGTGCCTGTACAACCTCACTCTGGCTTCTGGTCTGGCTGTGTGTGGGCCCGTGCCCATGTCACCTCACTCCTACTTCCAGTCTAGGTGAGTATGGGGTTGTGTGCTTGTGTCACCTCACTCCTGCTTCTGGTGTGCATGAGTAGGAGAGTAGGGGTCATGGTGCCTGTGTCACCTCACTGCTGATACTGGTAGGGGTAGGTAGGAGCCATGTGCCTGCACCACCTCACTACTGCTTCCTGGCTGGATAAGTCTGGGCTAATGCCCTTTTGACCTCACTCCCGCTTCATTTCTGGATGAGTGGTGGCCATGTACCCATGTTTCCTCACTCCTGCTTCAGGTCTGGGTGAGTGGGGGTTGCGTGCCTGTGTCACCATACTCCTGTTTTTGGTCTGGGTGAACAGGGGAGTAGGGGCCATGTGTCTACACCACCTCACTTGTACTTCCAGTCTGGATCGGTCCGATTGGCTCTGAGGTAATTACTCTATCCAGATGCTGTTTACCATCATGGACTGCAGCCCATGCCAGAGTTTAGACTTTTCCAGTTCTCATAACAAAGCATGACATTAAGGGATTAAGATGGAACCTTGCTGGGTTTGAGAACTATCTTATAAAATTGTGCATGTGTGTGCGCATGTGCACTGGTCTTGGGCCTTGAACTCAGGGTCTGAAGTGATTCTGAGATATTTGATTAAGGTAGAGCTCTACTGCTTCAGCCACAGCTCAACATATAGCATTTCTGTGGTTAATTGGGACTAAAATTCTCCCAGATTTTCCTGTCTGGACTGGCTTTGAACACTATCCTTGGTTCTCAGACTTTTCAGTAGCTAGGCGCCTCTATATTTGCTTGATTGCCATCCAGAGAAAACTGTGCTTGGTAAGTATTCTGGAGTAAAAAGATTTGAACTCTTTCAATGAGCAGTGGTGAAAATACTCAGGTTCTAGCCTGGCATTGGTGGATCAGGCCTCTAATTCTACCGATTCAGGAATGTGAAATCTGAGAATTGCAGTTTGAAATCAGTGAGTGGAGGACAGAGTCCTTGAGACTCTTTATCTCCAACGAACTACCACAAACCTGGAAAGTGGCACAGTAACTAAGTGGTAGAGCACCAACCTTGAACAAAAACGCTCAGGCACAGCACTTAGGCTGTGAGTTCAAGTCCAATGAGCACAAAAACGAAACAAATCAAGAAAAAAAACCTGGGTTCTTCAGTAAGAATTTATCATTATAAATATCACTTTCCGATTATATTAAGATTTTTCATAGGTACATGAATTTTAGGGTATTAAGAAACTTACTAAAAATATAGGCAGCATTTTGTGTATGTGTGTGTGTGTGTGTGTGTGTGTGTGTGTGTGTGTGTGTGTGTGTGTGTGTATGTGTGTGTGTGTGTTTGCCAGTCCTGAGGCTTGAACCTGGGGCCTTAATCTCTTGATTGGATTTTTTCCATTAAGGTTGGTACTCTGCCACTTGGTCCACAGCTCTACTCCCAGATCTTTTTAATTTTTATTTGGAGAAAACAGTTTTAAACACTTTTCTATGTGTGGAGGCCGATTCTGGAATATGATTCTTTGAATCCTGCTATAAAATATGTGTGTGCAGATAGCTCTACTATAAGGCTGACTTACATTTCTTCAAGTGTATATGTAGGATTAAAAGGCATTCTGCTTAGGCAGACATGAAACCTCAACATAGATATGATTTCCATTGCCTTGATTATTAAAGATGTTGTATATTTTCATGTATTCCTTAGACACCTATATCTGTTTTGGGGAATGATGTAGTCAATTCACTTGCCTATTTATTGATAAGATTGTTCTTAGGTTGTTTCATTTTTTGAGTCTATACATCTAGATATTAGGATTTCTTCTGTTACTCAAAAGGCAGGAGTTTAGGCTTATTTTACTTAATCTTAGCAAAAGATGACTTGTGAGTTTCAAATTATTTAATTGATGATTGATTAAAAATGATCTGAAGAATGTGGCTCGCAATGGAGGGTGCCTGCCAACAAGTACAAGTTCTGAACTCAAACTTCAGTGTCTACAAAAAAAGAGATATATTTAAGTGTTTTAAAACAATAAAATTTAATCAGTTATATACTGTCAAATTATGTAATTCTAAATATTTCACTATTATTCATGGTAAAACTATTGGAAATTTTAGCATAAGCTAACAATTTTAGTTTCTATTTTTTCCTTGGTAATCATTCAAGCCAACAAAACTGATAAAATACAGCTTTGGCCAGGTGCTGGTGGCTCATGTCTGTATTTCTAGCTACTCAGGAGGCTGGCATCTGAGGATTGCAGTTCAAAGTCAGCCTGAGCAGCAAACTCTGTGAGGCTCATCTCTAAATAACCACCAGAAAATTAGAGGTAGTGCTGTGGCTCAAGTGGTAGAGTGTTTTCCTTGATCTGAATAGCTGAGGGACTGCCCCAAGGCCCCAAGATGAAGCCCCATGACCAACCAAAAACAAAACAAAACAAAACAAAAATCCAACTTTATATAAAGAGGACGAATCTCCAAGTTTTTATACAAGATTTTTAATGCTTGTGGCAAATGATTTATCTGGTAGAAAGTGGACAGCTTATATCTGTCATTGTGATAAACTTGCTACTATGTGGTTGATTTTCTCCCATTTATAATTTCATTCATCTAACATTGTTGAAGATGAAAAATCCATCAAGGACATGACACACTATTTGGCAAAACTGGTAAGTTGAAATGACTATTTTTTTTTCAAGTTTGAAAAAGAAACTGGGTTTTCCATCCCTCCCCAGGATTTGAACAATGAAAAAAAATTTCCCAAAAGTGAGGAAGAGAGCTCATATTCAAATAATAAGAAGATAATGAAAAGAATGTTTAAGACACATAATATATTTAATTTTGAACCTTCGTGTCAAGAAACTTCCGAGAAACTTAGCAAAAATTGGTTATAGACATTTATATCAAAGAGCTCACTGCAGTTGCCTCATACCTATAATTTGTTACTCAGAAGGATGAGATCTGGGATAGAGATTGGAGCCAGCATGGCAAAGCAATAATTGCATGGATGATGTCCCTTGCTGTTAGATCATATGTGCCTTCCTCCCATCCTCAATGTGAAGCTGTCTCCCCACATTACCAGCCTTCTGAAATATTGACATTATCATTGTATTTTCTGGTTTTCTCCTTCAGCATGAAAGGTTCATGGAGCAGGCCACTTGCAGCTGTATGCACATCTGTTTCTCCAGTTGCCTACAACATTGCCTGGTCCTTAGTGCTTAGTAGCCTTGTGTAGATGAAACTGCCCTGCTCATGTAATCTCTGAATTCAGTCAGGAAAGCTCATCAAGCTGTGATCTTGTGGTTAATAGTTAATTCTTCTAATTATTTTTTTGCTCTTTGTGTATCTAAAGTCCACGTAAGGGTGAAATAAGTGGCTGACACCTATCTGTTGTAATGGCAAAGTTGACTGTGACATCATAGAAGTTTATTGTGAAGCTGCATGAAGACTCTTCCACCAAAGCACTGCAAATCGTAGCCTCCCACATCCAGGAATAGATTTAACAGCTCTGCAATCAAACCATCATTCGCTCTCTGCTGGATTCGGACAGAGTTTCCCTTTCCTATTTAAAATAAAGAAAACTTCAAGACATGCTTTTTAATGTAATTGACTTATGGAAATGTCCCTCCAAACAAAAAAAATAAGAATGCCATTACTGGAATGTAAATACAAGGCAAGGAATAAAACAAGCATAAAATTTCCTAGGGAAAACATCAATAGTTGCATCTGCTAAAAATGTTGGTCCTTAAAACTAGGACTTGATTCTGACATCAGTAATCCTAATATAATATAAGGTAAAGAAAGTTTTATTTTTGTGCCAGTCCAGGGGTTTGAACTTGCACTCAGAGCTCTGAGTGCTCTTGCTCAAGTCCAAAAATTTACTACTTGAGTCACAGCTCCACTTCTTGTATATTTGGTATTGTAGTTGTAATAAGAATTTCCCAGGCTTTTCTGCTTGTGCTTGCTTCAAACTGTGATCCCCGATGTCAGCCTCCTGAGGAGGATTACAGGCATGAGCCACCAGTACCAAGCTAAAAGTTACTTTTTTGAGATATAAAAATAAGGTATATAAAGCAACATAAACAAACGAAACATTAGAACAACAAAACTGAAACAAGTTATATAAAAGATATATAAAGATAAACACGAAGGCCCCGAGTTCAAGCTTCAGGAACAGCACAAAAGAAATAAAGAAGTGTAAAAGAAGAGAAGAAATAGTCAGTGAAAGGGTTTTAAATTAATAAATCACAAAATTTTGGCAAAGTAGCAGGGTATAAAATTAAACCTCGAAAATCAATGGGTTTTCTGTATGCAAACAATGAGAAAAGCGTGGTTGAAATTAGGAAAGCAACTCCATTTGTAATAGATCCACAAAAAATAAAATACTTAATGCAAGAAGAAAAGGACCTCTATGATCAAAACTTTAAAAACTTGAAAAAGCACATAATAACAGAACTTAAAAAATGGCAAAACCTCCCATGCTCCTGGATTGGAAAGATTAACATCGTGAAAATGGCAATACTTCCCAAGGCTATATACAAATTCAGCGCAATACCTATCAAAATTCCAACCTCTTTCTTCAAGGAAATAGAAGAGGCAATCCAAAAATTCATATGGAACAATAAAAGACCCCGAATAGCAAAAACACTCCTCAACGGAAAGAACACTGCTGGAGGAATATCAATACCAAATTTTAAACTCTACTCTTAAAGCCATGGTAATCAAAACAGCTTGGTACTGGCATAAGAACAGACCTAAGGACCAAAGGAATAGAATTGAAAACCCAGAAATGAACCTACAGACCTATAGCCAACTAATCTTCGATAAGGGAGCTAAAACAATAGAATGGAAGAAAGATAGCCTCTTCAATAAATGGTGCTGGCAAAATTGGTTAACTACTTGTAGAAAACTAAAGCTAGATCCTTATATATCACCCTGCACCAGAATCAACTCCAAATGGATCAAAGACCTCGAAGTCAAAGCAGACACTCTGAAAACATTACTGGATGGAATAAAAGAAACCCTAGGTCTCCTTGGCTCAGGCCGAAATTTTCTGAATAGTGACCGGAAAACACAACAAATCAAAGAAAGGTTGGACAAATGGGATTGTATAAAGTTGCAGAGCTTCTGCATGGCAAAGGAAATAGCTAGCAAGATCAATAGAAAGCCTGTGGATTGGGAGAAGATCTTCACTAGCCATACAACGGACAAGTTTCTCATATCTAAAACATACCTGGAACCCAAAAAATTAAATCCCCCAACAACAAATCCTCAAAGAAACAACTGCCCGATATATAAGTGGGCTTAAGACTTAAAGAGAAACTTCTCTGAAGAAGAAAGAACAATGGCCAATAGACACATGAAGAAATGCTCAACATTCCTATCAAAACAACATTGAGATACCACCTCACTCCAGTTAGAATGGCAAAAATCAAGAACTCTAACAACAATAGATGCTGGAGGGGATGTGGACAGAAAGGAACCTTACTTCACTGTTGGAGGGAATGTAAACTTGTTCAACCACTTTGGAAAGCAGTATGGAGGTTCCTCAAAAGACTTCACATAGAGCTCCCCTATGACCCAGCAATCCCGCTTTTGGGCATTTACCCAAATGTTTACAAACAAGACCACACTAAAGCTACCAGAACAACTATGTTTATTGCAGCATTATTTACCCTAGCTAAGATATGGAACCAACCTAGATGCCCCTCAGTAGATGAATGGATCAAGAAAATGTGGTATATATACACAATGGAATTCTATGCCTCCATCAGAAATAATGACATCGCCCCATTTGTTAGGAAATGGAAAAACTTGGAAAAAATTATATTAAGTGAAGTAAGCCAGGCTCAAAGAAACATAGGTCCCATGGTTTCCCTTATTTGCAATATCTAGTATATGCTTGAGTCAAGCAGAAAAGTTCAGATAATATGATGTTAGGAAAATGAACCCTTAGATATGTATTTTAATGTTTTTTTCCTTCATGCTTGTGTTTCTAACGCATTTGTAAGATTATTTCTTTGTATGTCCCTCCCCCACAGTATAACCCCTGCTTTCACTATATTTTATGTCGGTATAACTTGTGGAGGAGATGGGGAAAAACAAGTCGTTTAAGGATACAGGTGGACTTGTTGCAACAATGAGAAGTACAAGTTGTCTTGTTGAAAACGAGCTTTACAACATCAGTGTGGGGGGGGGATGATTGGGTGGGGTGTGGGGGGAGGCTGGGAAGGGATGTGAAGGGTTAACAAAGGAGGAGGCAGCAATGCTTGGTAAGAAATGTATGCATTATCCTGCCCATGTAATTGTAACCCCTCTCTACAGTATGTTCACAAATAAAATAAAATTAAATTAAATTAATAAAGAAAGAAAAGAAGAAAAATGGAAATAAAAATTTGAATTTAAACAATGAAACACAAAAATTATGTAAGTTTAAAGAAATGATATTGAGAGAAGGATACAATGAGAGGAGGGAAGGGATAGGAGACATGAAAAACTAAAAAATAAAAGTGCTTAAAATTAGTTATTAAAAAAATTAGGGCTAGGAAAGTGGCTCAGTGGTAGAGTGTTTGCCTTGCATGCTGAGACCCTGGGTTCGATTCATCAGCACCACATAAGCAGAAGAACCTGTAAGTGGAGCTGTGGCTAAAAGTGGTAGAGCACTAGCCTTGAGCCAAAGAGCTGAAGGACAGTGCCCAGGCCCCATGACAAGCAAAAAAAAAAAAAAAAAAAAAAAAAAAAAAAAAAATACACACAAACAGGAAATTATATAGGTATAAAGATATAATATTGCTACTAAAGAATTTAAGCCTAAGAGCTTATGAATTGAGTAATAAATTTCTGGATTAAGTGTGTATACCATGGGGTATAAGGTCTAATAATTGATGACGGGTATATATATGGGGACGAGCAGAATAGCAATTAAGTAACACAAAAAAGAAAGAAAGACAAAAAAGAAAATAAAAAATACCAAAATATTAGAAGAGATAAAAGAAAAGCACACACACACATATACACCTAAAATAAAAATTATGAGAGGAAAAAAATATTAATAGAAAGCAATTAGAAAATAAAATTAAAAAAGGTACAAACACAGTTCTATTTTTGGAGGGGGGATTGGAAGGTCATTTATCTCCACTGTGTCCATAACCAGTCTCTTGGTGGAGTCTCTGGTCTGCTTGTGGTGTTCGGTTTTCCTGTGGCTTGATTGGATTCTTAAGTCAGTTTGTTTGAGCAGGCAGAATAATGCTCTGCTTTACCCAGGATTTTGTGATCCTCTTCCCAGGCTAGTTCAATATGAGGGAGATCTACTTTGTATCACAAAAGAGGGAGATGGCTATTTCCTTTAGTTTGGAGATGCTGTGATGAGGCTAGGTTCTGGGTAGGGTTGAAGCCTTTCAGCAAACTAGCTTTTCCCTGATGGGCTAGCTCCAGAGACACTCACAGGGCCCAGCCTGGATCCATTCTCAGGGTTTGTGTTTACTGAATTTTAGTTGATTTTCTAAGCTGCTGTAGGGAGGGGCAGCCTCTGGTTGTGTTTACACAGTAAAGAAAGTCTCTCCTGCGGTGGGAGACGGATCTTCCTCTATCTGGGCTGTGTCATTTCCCCTGGGTGTAGCTGAGCCTGGCAGGTTAGGTAAGGTTCTGGTGACCTGCTAAATGACTCTTTTCTTTTCTTCCAAGGCCTGAGTTGGAGCTAGTTGCTCAGCGGGGCCTTTGTCAGTATGGAAAATGGAGATCTCTGGTCGTTTGGGAGGGATGGCTTTCCCTCCTCTTCTCCCTGAGAATGAGTGAGGATGTCAGGGTTCTACTCATTCTAGAGTGTTGGTTCCTGAGTCGTCTCTGGTGTGCGATCTGCAGGTTGAAGATATCTGCTCCTTGGCAGTTCTTGCTGGTAATGAGTAGAATCTGCTCACCCCCTGTGTCTGGTGCTGCTTTCCAGAACTCTCTCTGTTATAGCTATGGCCGCTATGGCCAGTGTCACTACTGCCGCATCCGTTGCAGCCTTGGTTACTAGCAAGTGCTCAGTTCTGCCTCCTTGCCTGCATTTTCCCTCTCGGGCCAAACTCTCTGTACTGTGATGTCACATTTGGGGTGATCCTGTAGCCTAGGACTTTTCACTAAACAGTGTTTAGGAACACTAAAACTGCTTTCTATGCTGGAGCTTGTTTAGCCTATAGCTTCTCCTCTGCTGTCTGATTCTGAACCTCTATAATGAGATTCTTATCTCCAGTTAGCAATCAGAAAACCATAAGTGGACTCTGGTGGAGTGCTTCAGTTCAGCTGAAGAGCTCAGGGACAGCACCAAGGGTTCAAGTACCATGACTGATTAAAAAATAGAAAGAAAGAAAACAAGTGAGTGCTCAGAGCCAGTGGTTCATACCTGTAAATCTAGCTAGTCAGAAGGCTGAGTTCTGAGGATCAAGGTTCAACACCAGCTTGGTCAGGAAAATCTATGAGATTCTTATTTTCATTTAACCACTGAAACCCATAATTGACCATGTAACTCAAAGTGGTAGAGCACTAGCTTTGAGCACAAAAGCTCAGGGGCAGGATCCAGGACCTGAGTTCAAGCTCCACAACAGACAGAAAAAAAGAAAAAGGAATGAGAAGCCACCTTAATGAAATAACTAGGCAAGTACAATATACAGAATAATTCCTCCCTTCCTTCTTTTCTTCCTTCCATATATCCACCTTCCCTCGTTTTTATCCTAGAACTTAAACTCAGGGCCTCATGCACTTTAGGTAGGTGCTCTACCAGTTGAGCCATACACCTGCTTTTTTTGCATTAGTCATTTTTGTTTTTGTTGGTCATGTGTTTTAAACTCTGTGCCTGGGCGCTGTCCCTGAGCTCTTCAGCTCAAGGCGAATGCTTTACTGCTTGAGCCACAGCACCACTACTGGTTTTCTAATGGTTTATTGGAGATGAGTCTCATGGACTTTCCTGCCTGGGATGGCTTTGAACTGTGATCTACAGATCTCAGCCTCCTGAGTAGCTAAGACTACAGGCATGAATCACCTGCATCCAACTCTGCTTGAGACATTTTTTGTGTTAGGGTTTTATGTTTATGACCAGGCCATCATGGATCACAATCCTTCTTTTTACCCTTCCTGTGTAGATGAAATAAAAAGCACAATGCATTGGTTTCAGATATTGATTGAGATCCAATATTGTGAATGTTTTGCCTGGGCTAGCATCAAATCATAGTCCTCTCTGCATTAGTCAAGTCCCATCAGGTAGCATTACAAGTGTGAGTTCCCATACTTGGCTCAAATTTCTGACGACTAAAACATATGAATAAAGTTTTAATAATTTCAAATGATGACTTTGGGGACAATGGGTGCTCTTACTTGCCTAGTTTCAAATTTCAGCAAAAATCCCAAATATTAACTTTTGATTTCCTCGAGTAAATTAAATAAGGAGATAATCTTTTCAAAGCAATTAACTGAAGTAAAAACTTAAACAGAAAACATCCTTACCACTGCAACTTTGGATTCAACACGTTGTCAAGCATTGCTTATATCATAGTTGTTTTTTCTGGGCAGTATATTCCATACAGGTATCATGCCATTACCAAGTCAAGAGCTAAACAGCCTATAGGCTGTAGACAAAAATACCAAGGGAAGGCATGGTCTAGCAGCATTGAAGGTGGGAATGTCCCAACATAGGAATTGAAGGGTTAGGGCAGCTTAAATAGAGTGTTTTCCTTAGGAATAATACTCTATTAAGCCATGCCTCTTTTTCTGGGTTTATCACTGATTAATTGGAGACAAGTCTCATGGACTTTCCTGCTTGGGCTGGTCTGAAATCATGCTCCTCAGATCTCAGCCTCCTAAGCTGTGAGAATTAAAGGCATGATCCACCAATGTCTAAATAAATTATTGCTTTAAAAAATCATAATGGCTACAGTATGGTTTAAGAGAGAGCTTGAATCCTTATCAGTTTTGCTCCTGAGCTGCTATTCTAATTGGACCCACAAAATTTACATTCAATTCTCCACTGAAGTAGAGGGTATCCATTGCATGCTCTGCAGCATCATAAATCACTTGCTGGTGAGGAAAAATACCTCTTTTCCATAGGAAATGCTCAATAAATTCTGATTATTGAATAATCATAAACCTAGGAGATGGAAAATACCACTATCCAATCACATTTTTTTTGTACTTTGTGGTACTTGAACTCAGGGTCTGGGTGCAGTCCCTGATCCAATTTCTAGCACTCTACCACTTGAGCTACAGCCCCACTTCTGTGTTGGTTTTGTTGTTGTTGTTGTTGTTGTTCATGGGGCCTGATATCTGGGTCTGGGCGCTGTTTCTCAGCTCTTCAGCTTATGGCTAGCACTCTACAACTTGAACCTTAGCACCACTTCCAGCTTTTTCTGCTCATGTGGTGCTGAGGAATCGAACCAATACCCTCATGCTTGCAAAGCAAGCACTTTACCACTGAGCCAATTTCTTAGCCCCCCAATTCCGGTTTCTGAGTGATTCACTGGACCTAAGTATCTCATAGGGACTTTTCTGCCCGAGTTGGGTTTGAAACATAATCTTTCCATATCAACCACCTGAGTAAGATTATAGGCATGAGCCATCTGTCCATGGATCCATCCACATTTTAATACAAGTGAATAAAGCACAGTGATATAGTCTCTTCCTCTTTAACCAAAAGCAGGTAAATAACCAAAATTGAATTTGAAATTCAGTTGAATCTAAGTCTATATTCTTAACAACTGGGTTGTAATTTATTTGATCTTTGCACAAGTGTGTTAGTAGATACAGCACACATGTCATGAATTTTCTATTTCAAATGGCCCATGACACATAGTTGGTTGTGGTATGGTAAGCCTGTAATTCCATCACTTGGCAGGCTTAAGCAGAAGCCTGGTAAGTTAAAGGCCATTTTGGATAGGTAGTAAGATGCCATCTCAGAAGGGCAGAAAGTTAATGGCTCCTGTATGTATAAGCCTTTGGCAGTTACTTTCCCATCTTCTGTGTCTACAATGAGAAGCCTAAGACTCTCCAAGGCCAAACAGAAAGCATGACCCAAAAGACTAACCCAAAACACCTGGATACCAGCTGTGTCGACTCATTCTTGGGCCAATATAGTGTCTCCCAAATGTGCTATTGAATAGTTGGGTCCATGTCCCCTCTTCTCTTCACAAGGGCCATTTCAAATCATCATTTCTAGAAATGAAAAGACAGCAGTGATAGTAGGATTTCCATTCCAGCATATTTACAAGTCAGTGAGCACTTAGACATTGGCAACTATAATATTAATTGACTAGCAAGTGGCTGGCAGTACCTGAAGAAACTCATAGATCATAGTATATGTTCTGTGAATTAGAACTAATTAAGTTTGCTACCATAGCTGCAGCAGGTGCAGTTCCAGTTGGGGGAGGGTGGCAGTATCCTTAGCTCCAGACCCTTGACATCTGGAGTGCATCATGAAACCCAGCCACCCTTCACAAAGGCCGAAAGAGAAGGGGACCACCATAGAATGCTAGGCTCTTATGGTGTGGCGGCATAAGACCATCACCTCACTTCTGTTTCCTGGCTGGATAAGTTGGGGCTGCGTGCCTGTGTCACTTCACTCCTGATTCTGGTCTGGGTCGGTAGGTGCCGTGTGCCTGTACAATCTCACTCTCGCTTCTGGTCTGGCTGCGTGAGGGCCACGTGCCCGTATCACCTCACTCCTACTTCCAGTGTAGGTGGGTGGGTGGTCATGTGCCTGTGTCACCTCACTCCTGCTTTTGGTGTGTGTGAGTAGGGGAGTAGGGGCTATGGTGCCTGTGTCACCTCACTGCTGATTCTGGTAGGGGTGGGTAGGAGCCATGTGCCTGCACCACCTCACTACGGCTTCCTGGCTGGATAAGTGGAAGCTAATCCCCTTTTCACCTCACTCACGCTTCATTTCTGGGTGAGTGGGGGCCATGTACCTATGTTTCCTCACTCCTGCTTCAGGTCTTGGTGAGTGGGGGTTGCGTGTCTGTGTCACCATACTCCTGCTTTTGGTCTAGGTGAATAGGGGAGTAGGGCCCTGTTCCTGCACCACCTCACTCATACTTCTAATCTGGGTCGTTCCGACTGGCTCTGAGGTAATTACTCTCTCCAGATGATGTTTACCAGCATGGACTGTAGCCCATGCCAGAGGTTAGACTTTTCCAATTCTCATAGTAAAGCATGACATTAAGGGATTAATATGGCACCTTGCTGGGTTTGAGAACTATGTTATAAAATTGTGCACGCGTGTGCGCATGTGCACTGGTCTAGGGCTTTGAACTCAGGGTCTGAGGTGTCTCTGAGATAACTGATTAAGGTAGAGCTCTACTACTACAGCCATAGCTTAACATATGGCACTTTTTTGGTTAATTGGGACTAAATTTCTCCCAGATTTTACTGTCTGGACTGTCGTTGAACACTATTCTCGGATCTCAGACTTTTCAGTAGCTAGGATTTACAGGTGTGAACAATGGGCGCCTCTATATTTGCTTGATTGCCATTCAGAGAGAATTGTGCTTGGTAAGTATTCTGGAGTAAAAAGGTTTGAACTCTTTCAATGAGCAGTGGTGAAAATACTCAGGTTCTAGCCTGGCATTGGTGGATCAGGCCTCTAATTCTACCGATTCAGGAATGTGAAATCTGAGAATTGCAGTTTGAACAGTGAGTGGAGGACAGAGTCCTTGAGACTCTTTATCTCCAACGAACTACCACAAACCTGGAAAGTGGCACAGTAACTAAGTGGTAGAGCACCAACCTTGAACAAAAACGCTCAGGCACAGCACTTAGGCTGTGAGTTCAAGTCCAATGAGCACAAAAACGAAACAAATCAAGAAAAAAAACCTGGGTTCTTCAGTAAGAGTTTATCATTATAAATATCACTTTCCCATTATATTAAGCTTTGTCATAGGTACATGAATTTTAGGGTATTAAGAAACTTACTAAAAATATAGGCAGCATTGTGTGTGTGTGTGTGTGTGTGTGTGTGTGTGTGTGTGTGTGTGTGTGTGTGTGTGTGTATGTTTGCCAGTCCTGAGGCTTGAACCTGGGGCCTTATTCTCTTGATTGGATTTTTTCCATTAAAGTTGGTACTCTGCCACTTGGTCTACAGCTCTACTCCCAGATCTTTTTAATTCTTATTTGGAGATAACAGTTTTACACACTTTTCTGCCTGTGGAGGCCGATTCTGGAATGTGATCATTTGAATCCTACTATAAAATATGTGTGTGCAGATAGCTCTACTATAAGGCTGACTTACACTTCTTCAGGTGTATATGTAGGATTTCTTGGGTGGAACTTCCACACTAGTTTCTGTTGCTGCACTGATTCATTTAATTGCCAACATTGTGTAGGGTATCTTTCCCTACTTCCTTATGAGTATTTTTGTTTTCTTTTTTAATAAGGATTCTGCTTAGGCAGACATGAAACTTCAATATAGATTTGAATTGCATTTCCTTGATTATTAAAGATGTGAATATTTTCATGTATTCCTTAGAAACCTACATCTGTTTTGGGAATGATCTAGTCATTCTAATCTAATCATCTAGCCATTTATTGATAAGATTGTTCTTAGGGTATTTCATTTTTTGAGTCTATACATCTAGATATTAGGATTTCTTCTGTTACTCAAAAGGCAGGAGTTTAGGCTTATTTTACTAAATCTTAGCAAAAGATGACTTGTGAGCTTCAAATTATTTAATAGATGATTGATTAAAAATGATCAGAAGGATGTGGCTCATGCAGGAGAGTGCCTGCCAACCAGTATAAGTTCTGAACTCAGACTTCAGTGTCTAAAAAAAAAAGAGAAATAATTTATTACTTTACAACAAAAAGATTTAATCAGTTATATACTCTCAAAATATGTAATTCTAAATATTTCACTATTATTCATGGTAAAACTATTGCAAATTTTAACATAAACTAACAATTTTAGTTTCTATTTTTCCTTGATATTCATTCAAGCCAACAAAACTGATAAATTACAACTTTGGCCAGGTTCTGGTGGCTCATGTCTGTATTTCTAGCTATTCAGGAGGCTCAGATCTGTGGATTGCAGTTCAAAGTCAGCCTGAGCAGCAAACTCTGTGAGGCTCATCTCTAAATAACCACCAGAAAAATAGAAGTCGTGCTGTGGCTCAAGTGGTAGAGTGCTTTCCTTGATCTAATAGCTGAGGGTCTGTCCCAGGCCCTGAGATCAAGCCCCACGTCGAACCAAAAACAAAACAAAACAAAACAAAAATCCAACTTTATATAAAGAGGACGAATCTCCAAGTTTTTATTCAAGATTTTTAATGCTTGTGGCAAATGATTTATTCAGTAGAAAGTGGAGAGCTTATATCTGTCATTGTGATAAACTTGCAACTATGTGGTTGATTTTCTCCCATTTATAATTTCACTCATCTAACATTGTTGAAGATGAAAAATCCATCAAGGACATGACATATATTTGGAAAAACTGGTAAGTTGAATTCACAATTTTTTTTCTAGTTTGGCAAAGAAGCTGTGGTTTTCCTTCCCTCACCAGGATTTGAACTATGAAAAAAAATGCCTTGATTTTTCACAAAAGTGAGGAAGACAGCTCATATTCAAATAATTAGAAGATAATGAAAAGAAAGTTTAAAACACATAATATATTTAATTTTGAACTTTCCTCTCAAGAAACTTCCAAGAAACTTAGCAAAAATTGGTTATAGATATTTATATAAAATAGCTCACTGCAGGTGTCTCATACCTATAATTTGCTACTCAGAAGGATGAGATCTGGGATTGAGACTGGAGCCAGCATGGAAAAGCAATAATTGCATGGATGATGTCCCTTGCTGTTAGATCATATGCACCTTCCACCCAACCTCAATGTGAAGCTGTTTCCCCACATTACCAGCCTTCTGAAATATTGACATTATCATTGTAATTTCTGTTTTTCTCCTTCAGCATGAAAGGTTCATGGAGCATGCCTCTTGCAGCTGTATTCACATCTGTTTCTCCAGTTGCCTACAACATTGCCTGGTCCTTAGTGCTTAGTAGCCTTGTGTAGATGAAACTGCCCTGCTCATGTAATCTCTGAATTCAGTCAGGAAAGCTCATCAAGCTGTGATCTTGTGGTTAATAGTACATTCTTCTAATTATTTTTTTCCTACTTTGTGTATCTAAAGTCCACGTAAGGGTGAGATAAGTGGCTGACACCTATCTGTTGTAATGGCAAAGTTGACTGTGACATCATAGAAGATTATTGTGAAGCTGCATGAAAACTCATCCACCAAAGCACTGCAAATCACAGCCTCCGACATCCAGGAATAGATTTAACAGCTCTGCAATCAAACCATCATTCACTCTCTGCTGGATTCAGAATCAGCATTTCCCTTTCCTATTTAAAATAAAGAAAAATTCAAGACATGCTTTTTTATATGTCATTGAATTTTGGAAATGTCCCTCCAAACAAAAAATAAGAATGTCATTAGTAGAATGCAAATATAAGACAAGGAAAAACAAGCATAAAATTTCCTAGGGAAAAAATCAAAAGTAGCACCTGCTACAAAAGTTGGTCCTTAAAACTAGGACTTGATTCTGACATCAGTAATCCTAATATAATATAAGGTAATGAAAATTTTATTTTTGTTTCAGTCCAGGGTTTGAACTTGCACTCAGAGCTCTGAGTTCTCTTGCTCAAGGCCAACAATTGACTACTTGAGTCATAGCTCCACTTCTTGTATATTTGGTAGTGTAGTGGAAATAAGAATTTCCCAGATTTTTCTGCCTGTGTTGGCTTCAAACTGTGATCCTCGATGTCAGCCTCCTGAGGAGGATTACAGGCATGAGCCACCAGTACCAAGGTAAAAGTTACTTTTGTGAGATATCAAAGTAAGTTATGTAAAGCAACATAAACAAACGTAACATTAGAACAACAAAACTGAAACAAGTTATATAAAACATATAAAAAGACAAGCACGAAGGCCCCGAGTTCGAGCTTCAAGAACAGCACAAAAGAAATAAAGAAGTGTAGAAGAAGAGAAGAAATAGTGAGTGACAGAGTTTTAAATTAATCAATCATTGGTGGCCTTCACATGTTGTATTAATTACATAGGAGGATAAAGTCAGAAAATAACATTTAAAGGTAAGCCCCAGCAGGAAATTCCATTGGCCATTTTTCTGTGTGTGCTAGTCATGTGGGTTGAATTTGTTCTACTTTACTCTAGGCTGGAGTTTTATCAATCTCATTATTGGAATCACTGCCAGCTAATTGGAGATAAAGAGTATCATGGAATTTACTCTGCAGGCTGGCTTCAAACTTAGATCATCAGAGTTCAGCTCCCTGAATCATTCTGTTATTTCCATTCGTCTGTTATCTCCAATGAAACCCCCAAAAGAACAAAAAAACCCAGCTGGAGCGTGACGTGTGGCACCAATGGCAGAAATGAGACAATGATTTCTGGGACATTACCGACACCTTTAGATCAATCTCCAGGAACAGTGTACACAAGAATAAAATAAATAAATGAAAAGAAAGGTGGAAGAAGAAAAAGGAGAGCCAATTTCAGAGCTTAAAATGAGCAAAACTGAAATAGGTTACACTTGTTCTTGTAGTTACTCAAGGGTCTCACATGTGAGGATCAGTGTTCAAGGCCAGCCAATGCAGGGGAGTCCGTGGACTCAACTCTAATTAGGCAAATACAGTTTAAAAACAAAGCCATAAATTGTGCTATGACTCACATATTAGAGGTCTAGCATTAAAAATATAGTGGGACTGAACTGGGGAACTGACTCTGGTTGAGTGCTTGCCTTGCATGCATCATGCCCTGGGTTCAATTCCTCAGCAACACATAAGCAGAAAAAGCCGGAAATGGCACTGTAGCACAAATGGTAGGGCTCTAGCCTCAAGCTGAAGAGCTGAAGGACAGTGCCCAGGACCAGAGTTCAGGCCCCATTATGGGCAAAAAATATAGTGATACAGGTGGAGCCATTGCAACAATGAGATATACAAGATGTTATGTTGAAAAACAAATTTACAACTTTGGTGCAGGGGGGTGGTTTTCAGGGTGATGGAGGTGTGGTGGGGAGATGGCTAGGGATGGGAAGGGGAAACAAAGGTGGAGGCAACAATGCTTGATAAGAAATGTACTCATTACCTTGCTCATGTAATTGTAAGCCCTCTATACGGCATTTTCACAATAAAAAGAAAAATAAATAAATAAAAAAGATAGACGAGAAAAAAATTACTGGGACAATACATAGGCTCTGATTTATAACCCCAAGCCCAGTATACATGTGGAAATAGAAAAGATAGAAATTAAAATATGTGTTGGAAAATCGAACTAAATTTTCAAATGAGCATGAATTTTTGTTTCATGTGTGTAATCCTAGATACAAAGATAGATGAAATCTGAGGGTTATGGTGTCTCATCATCAAATCACCAGCAAAACAAACAAACAAGAAAACAGAAGTGAAGCTGTGATTGGAGTTGTAAAGCACCAGTCTTGAGTGAGAAAGCTATGAAACAGTACCCTGGCACAGAGATCCAGTCTCAGGATCATAAAAAATATTTATAAGAAGAGAACCTGGTGCTGGTGGCTCATGCCTGTAATTCTAAAACCTCAGGAGGCAGAAATATGGGAATCCAGTATAAAGGCCAATCCAAGCAGGAAAGTCCAGAAGACAGTTGTTTGTGGGCCATCCTGGGGCTAGTACTGTACTACTCCCAGGTTTTTGGAAGTTAATTGGGGGTAAGGATCTTAGACTTTCTTGCTCAACATGGCTTTGAACCATGAAGGTCAGACCACAGCCTCCTGAAACAGTCCAGGAATTGCATGAGTTCCTCCTCCAGGAGCAGCACACCCAAAACAATGAAATTATTAAATGTAAAGAAGGGTAGAAGAAGAGAAGAACCAATAACCGAGGCTTCAGTGAGCCAATCAGCCAATCATTGATGGCTCATAACTCTAATTCTAGTTACAAAAGAAGCTAAAATCTGAGGATAATAAAGGCCAGACCATGTAGGAAAGTTCATAAGATGTATGTGTGTGTGTTTGTGTGTGTGTATGTCTGTGTGTGAGACCTGTTGCTTGAACTTGTACTGTTTTGCTTAAGGTTCTACTATTCTCAGCTTTTTAGTGGTTATAATTGGAAATATCATGGACTTTCCTGCCCATGCTGGTAGAAAATTTGATCCTCAAATTGAATCCTCATGAATTAGGTCTGGCTCTACATGATAATCATTTCTAATTAATCATCAAAACAGAAAAAAACCTGGAATTGAGCTGTGGTTCTCCTGGCGAAACTGGGAAAATGTTTCCGGGACAGCACCCAGACCCTGAGTTCAAGTCACAGGACAAACACAGAAGAAATAAAAGGAGAACAGAAGTACAAAAGGAAGAGTCAGTGACAGTAGTTGTGAATCAAATATTTCTTGTTCACACATGTTATACGAGGTAGTCAGGAGGATGAAATCTAAGGATCACAGGTTCATGACCAGCCCAGGCAGGAGAGTCAATGAGACTCATATATCTAATTTGCACCAAAAATAAGTTACAAGCTGTGCTTTGGTTCATGCGGTTGAGTGGTAGTCTTAAACAGAAAGCTTGGAACAGCACCTAAGCCCTAAGTTGAAAATCTAGACACACATTAAAAAAAAAAAAAAAAAAAAAAGCAGAAACTGAAAATGATGGGTAAAGAGAAACATAAAGTTTCAAAATGAGTATGGGTTTTGGTTCATGTTTATTCCTAGTTATTCACTTACAAAAAGGCACTTACCAAAAGAAAGAAAAAAGACCACAAATTATAAAATATGGGAGAAAGCAAAAATTATAATTTCAAAATGAGCCTTTGGTTTATGTGTGTATTCCTAGCTACTAAGAATGTTGAAATATGAGGATCATAGCTCAAAGCCAGCCTGGGTAGGGCAGTGAGCTTAATGAAGGTGTGATAGTAGTAGTAAAGTACTGAAATTCCGTGAAAAACCAGGGAAAACAAATAAAAACAAAACAAAAGAAAAATAAGAAAAAATAAAATAGAAAATAAAAGACAAAACTGACTTCAAGCCCAGAACAAACTACCATTTGAAATTTAAGCCTGGCCTGAGTAGCTAGAGTTCTGCTATATTAATAGCCTATTCAGGAGGCTGAAGTCTGAAGATACCAGTTAAAAGCCAGTCCAAACAGGAAAGTCTATGGGGCTTTTTATCTGTGTGTGTCAACCTTGTGCTTGAATTCATGTAGGAGCACTACCACTCCCAGCGTCTTGGTAGTTAGTTGATGAAAATAGTCTCATGGATTTTCCTGCCAAGGGTGGCTTCAACTACATTCCTCAGATTTCAGCCTCCTATGTCTTTCTGGTCTTTACATGAGATTCTTATCTCCAATTAACCACCAAAAAGAAGAAAAATAAAACCTGGTGATTGAACTGTGGCTCCAATGGCAGAAATGAGAAAATCTTTTCTGGGACAGCATCCAGACCTTGATATACACCAACACACACACAAAGTATAAAATAAATAAGTGTAGAGAAGGTAGGATAAGAAACAGACAATTTCAGAGATGAAAATGAGCTAAGCATAAGTGGCACACACCTCTGATCGTAGCCACTTGGGAGATTCAAATCTGAGGATCACATTTGAAAGCCAGCCCTGGTAGGAGAATTCATGGACTCAAATCTAAGTAGCTACTTACAACAAAGCAAAAAGTAATAGCCACAAGTTATGCAGTGGTTCATGTCTTAGTGTTCTAATCTTGAATAAAAACTTCTGGGACTGCACTTGATTTTTCGACCCAGGACCAGCATACACAAGGAAATAAAAATACAAATAAAAAGGTCTAAGAATGGCGGGGAATGTGGCTTAGTAACAGAGTGCTTGCCTACCATGTTTGAATCCCTAGGTTTGTTTCCTCAGTACCTCATAAATAGAAAAGACTGAAAGTGGCACTGTGGCCCAAGTAGTAGAGTTCTCACCTTGAGTAACAGAAGTTCAGGGACAGTGCTCAAGCCCTGAGTTCAAGCCTCAGGATTATGAAAAAGAATAAAAATGTTGTGAGGAAATCCAGTTAATGTTTCAAAATGAGCAATACATGAAATTTTGGTCAATTTGTGTAATCCTAGTGTCACAAGGCTGAAATCTGAAGGTTGTTGTTCATAGCCAGCCTGTACAGGGAAGTGCATAAGTCTGCAACTAACCAGCAAAAAACGCCAGAAATAAAACTGAGGTTGTAGTTGTAAAGCAACAGCCTTGAATGAAAAACCAATTGAAACAATGCCCTGACTCAGAGATCCAGCCTCAGCATCACAATAAGAAAATTAAATGGTTGGAAGTAGAGAACCCAGGACTGTTGGTTCATGTCTGTAATTCTAGAAATGCAGGAGGCTGAAATATAAGATCTTATGTAAAGGCAAACCCAATCAAGAAATTCCAGGAGACTGTTTTGTTTGTGGTGGCCACTCTGGGGATAGGTTTGTGTTGATTGATTGGAGATAAGAATTTCATTGATTTTCCTGCCCAGGCTCCTTTCAAACCATGATGGCCAAATTTCAGCCTCCTGAGTCAGGCCAATACTTGCATGAGTTCGAGCTCCAGGACCAACACAAACAAAAACAATGAAGTAAATGAAAAAAGTGTAGAGGAAGACAAGAAAGACCAAGTAACAGAAGTTTCATTGGGAACTCATATTTGTAATTCTAGCTCCTTAGGCTAAAATTTGAGGATACTGTTTAAAGCTCAGCTCAAGTATAGGTGTTCATAAGACATGTGTGTGTGTGTGTGTGTGTGTGTGTGTGTGTGCCAATCCTGGTGCTTGAACTTGCACTATTTTGCTCAATAATCTACAACTCTCAGATTTTAGTGGTTCATTGGAGAAAAGAGTGTCATGGACTCTCCTCAATTTTTAGCCTCCTGAATCTGGCTTAGCTATACATGATTCTTTTCTCTCCAATTAACCTCCCCACAAAAGCCAAATGTTATGGTTGGTCCCATATATGCCCTTAGACAACATCTAAGCTTCAATTTCCACTCCCAGAACAAGTAAAAAAGAAAAAAAAAAGAAAAACAGGTGGAGGCAAGCACATATTAATGTTTTAAAATGACCCAAATGTTGATGGTTATATGTGTAATCCTTTTTACACAAGAGGCTGGACAACTGACAATTGCAGAGTCAAGTTAGTCTAGGAAAGAACATGCTTGAGATTCTTATCCCCAGCTACACAGCACAAAGACTTGAGCTATGGCTGAGGTGGTAAAGCACCAATCTTGAGTGTAAAACTATGATATAGGCCCCAGAGTCAGAGGTCAAGCCACAGGACCCATAAAATTTTCAAAGGAGAGAGGATGAAGACAGGCTGAAATCTGAGAATCATTGTTCAAAGCTACCCCATGCAAGAAAGTCCATGAGGCTTTCTCTGTGTGTGCATCTGTGTGTTATGTTTGGCTTGAATTTATGCTGTTTTGTTCAAGGATAGAGCTTTACCACTCCCAGTTTTTCAGTGATTAATTGGAGCTAAGAGTCTCATGGGATTTCCTGCCATGGTTGGCTTTGAACCATGATCCTCAGATTCCAGCCAACTGATTCATGCTGGGCTTTGCATAAGAATCATCTCCTATTAACTACCAAGAGTTAAAAAAAACCTGGAGTTGAGCTGTGGCCCAAGATGCAAACTGGGCAGTCACATTCTAGTACAGCACCCAAGGCTTTAGTTCAAGCACAAAGACAAAACAAGTATTGCCACAAGCTATATTTTGGCTTATGTGCAAAGCCACTAGTATTGAAGAAAAAACGCTCTGGCATTGTATCCAGGCCCTGATATATAGTCCCAGGACTAGAACATATACAAAAGTTAAAAATAACCAAGGAGGGCTGGGAAGGTGGCTCAGTGGTAGAGCGCTTGCCTTGCATGCATGAGGCTCTGGGTTCGATTCCTCAGCACCACATAAGCAAAAAGAAAAAAGCCGGAAGTGGCACTGTGGCTCAAATGGTAGAGTGCTAGCCTTGAGCTGAAGAGCTGAGGGACAGCGCCCAGGCCCAGAGTTCAGGCCCACGACTGGACCCAAAAAAAAAAAAAATAACAAGGAAAATTTTAACAAGATAAAGTGGAAAAAACATATTAATATTTTTAAATGACCAGTGGGTTTGTGGTTCATGTGTGTAATCGGAGCACCTCAGGAAGCTGAAACCTGAGGATCACGGTTTGAAGCCAGACTACCCAGAAAAGTACATTAGAAACTTATGTCATATAAACAAAAAAAAGCTAGAAGTGAAGCTGTGGTTGAATTTGTAAAACATCGTCCTTGAGTCAAAAAGATAAGAAACAGAAGGGCACTGCTGGCTCTACACTGTAATCTCAGGAGGCTGAGATATAAAGACCATGGTTCAAATCCAGCCTGGTCAGGAAAGCTCATGAGACTCTTGTACTCCAATTAACCACCAGATAAACTGACTGTAGAGCATTTGCCTTAACTTGAAGAACACAAAGACAGTGTGTTCAACCCCTACCCCCTTTCAAAATAACTAAGCAACAGCAATGTGGCCCAAAGATCAGGTCTACTGGACAAAATAAAAAAGTACTGAGTTTGAAGGCAAGAAAGAGCTGGTTAAAAATATTAAAATAAGATGAGCACCAGTGGCTCATGCCTGTAATCCTAGCTACTCAGGAGGCTGAGATCTGAGGATCACAGTTCTAAGCCAGCCCAGGCAGGAAATTCTGTGAGACTCTTATCTCTAATAAAGCACCAGAAAACTGTAAGTGGTTCTATGGCTCATGTGGTAGACTGTTTGCCTTGAGCTGAAGAGCACAGAGACAGCACCTAACCCAGAATTTAAGACCCACGAATGACGGAAAAAAAAAATTTAAATGTCTGCGGTTGATTGCTCATGCCTTTAAATCCTAACTATCCAGGAGGCTGAAATCTAAGGGTTGTAGTTCAAATCCAACCCAAGCAAGAAAGTCCATGAGACTTGTTAATGTAATTACAATACTAGGGCTTGAATTTGCCCTGTTTTACACGAGGCTAGATAGAGTTCTACTACCCACAGCTTTTTGGTGATTAATTGGAGATAAGAATTTCAGACTTTGCTGCTCAAACTGGCTTCAGACCAAGATCAGATTTCAGCCTCCTTAGTTGTGCTGGGCTTCGCATGAAACTTTTCAAAAGAATGAAGCTGGAAGTTTATCTGTGGCTCAATTGGCAGAACTGAGAAAAATCTCTGAGACAGTGGCCAGTCCTTACATGCAGAAAAAAACATAAAAATTTTCATTTTTAAAAATTTTTATTTTTTATTGTGAACAAACTGTACAGAGTGGTTACAATTACATGGGCAAGATAATGAGTATATTTCTTATCAAGCATTGTAGTCTCCTCTTTTGCTTCCCCTTCCCATTCCTTCCAATCCTCCCCCACTCCCCCACCCAATCCTCCCCGCTACCCCCCTTCCCCTGCACCAAAGTTGTAAAATTCCTTTTTCGACATAACGACTTGTACATCTCATTGTTTCAATAGTTCCACCTGTATCCCTATTTAAACGATTTGTTTTTCCCCTTCCCCTCCACAAATTATACCGATATCAAATACAGTGAAAGCAGGAGTTATACTGTGGGGGAGGGACATACAAAGCAACAACAAAATCATCTTATAAATGTGTTAGAAACAAACGCATGAAAAAAAAAAAACATTTGAATACATGTCTTCGGGTTCATTTCCCTAACATTTTCAAAAGTAAATAATAGTAGTTGTATAATATAGAAAAAAATCAAAAACTATGTTTAATATGATACAAAGGAAAACTATGTTCCTTTTTAAAAGTAGCAAAAGAGAACATAGTATAAAGTTTCAAAATGACATGCTGAGAGTAAGGGAAAAGGGAAAAATTTAAAAATTCATGTAAATATTAAATACAAGCTGACATGACCAAAATATAATGTGATCAGAAACTTATCTCTCACTTATCTATCACTTGCTATTACTTACAAATAATTGTCCCTCCAGTTTCAGCAGCTACCATGGAAATTTAGACATGATCTCTCTATGCAGCCTAGACTGTGTAAGAGTCTTCCTGTTTTAGCCTCTTGACTTAGATCTCCAGGCATTGCCCTCATTTTAATAATGAGGTTTCCTTAAAAATTCAAATTTAATATTAAAATAATGGATTATCTGTAAAGCATGACTAAACATCAGAGATCCACCAGAGATCTTCTGAGGAATACAATCAAAACATTAGAAAAGCACCTAACACTCAAGGTAGGTAACAGAAAGAAGATTTAGCATTTTTTGGATGTGCTGGGGATGAACGCAAGGCTTCATGCTTACTAGGCACGTATAAAATTCAGTGACATTAATTATATCCACACCATTACCTCTATATGAGAACTATCTTTTTGATACTGATGAAATCCACACAATCATTAAGTAATAATCACCCCAATGACCTGCCCCAGAAATTTTAATCTTCCATTTTCTCTTATAAAATGGTTTAGTCAATGTTTCCCATAAATAGTAGATTAATTTTTGTGTCCATCCGTGACAGACATATATTAATTGCAGCATTTTTGTGGATGTCATAATCCATTAATGCATACCTCATATTTTGTAAACCTGTTTATCTGATAGACTCTCCAGGAAATTCCAGCTTCTGACTATTATGAACTTTGCTGCTATTATTGGCATATGAGCTATTAGTTTTTTTCTTTTCAGTTCCTTTGGTTATGCAATGAGCAATGGAATTGCTGGGTAATGTGGTAATGCTATGTTATGTTAGAAGAATGTGTCATATTGTACCATAATTGCTATATCACTTTTCATCAGCACAGAAATGTACAAATGGTCAATAAAATGTATTTCAAATCTTCCACAGATGTGCCCGAAAGAATCTTTTTTTTTTTTTTTTTACTTTTTACTTGTTTTGATTTAGGCCACGCAGGCCTGGATCTATGTAGCATTTTCTAGAACTGAAGTGAGAACAATACTAAATGCCACTAACCTAGCCTCCAAAAACATTTAATCTAGTAGCCATTTTTTCTAGAGATAAAATTTAGTGATTATATGCATTTTTACTCTTCTAAAATAAGGTTTTGAATTTTAAAATGACTTATATAAATGTAACACCTCTGTGTACCTTCTTTTTATTAAGAAGGAAAATTATATTTACAAAAAATAAAAAAGGACAAAAAAGCTTCTCAGCAGGAAAATACATTACAATCATAGTCTGATTCTGACCAAAGCACATACAATACAATACAAAAAATAATACAATAAGAGCTAATCTAAAGTAAAATGAAGAGTAAGGCCAGGGGCAGGGGTCAAGGGGTAGAGCACTAGGTTGCCCAGCACCAGCCTCTGAATCAAAACCGCAGTACTGCCAAGGGATAAAATAAAGTATTGAAAGTTAAGTAAGCATGCAGATAAAATATGATGGACAACAAAGAGGGACACACCTGTAATCACAACACTTGGGAGACTAAGCAGTAGAATTATGAAGTTAAGATCAGATTTGGCTACATAATGAGACTGCATCTTAAATAACATAGAATAAATAAATCAAACAAAAATTTTAATGACTAGGCTGTAGTTTAAGTGTAATTAAAGTAGTTTTTGTATGCACAAAAATTACATGCTTTGATAACCACAACATTCAGTTTACACTGCAGTACAAGGTGCCCCGTGGCTGGAATCCCTCCTGAGGAAATCTAAGGCAGTTGATGCACTTGTATTCTTGGCTGGACTGAGGGTTTTGCTAGGCAAACAGTGTTTTGATCTCAATTCGTGGATCCCACTTACAACTCTTTTTTTTAGTACACCACCTACAAATCTCTCCCATCTCAATAACAGGGCCTTCTGGCTTTCAAGTGAAATTATCTTTGATATCTCTTAGGGTTCTTCTCCCCTTTGTCTGGAACTGCTCTGTTCCTGGGCCCACATTCAGCAGCTTATTCTGAGAAGATTTGTAACTATTTGCTAGCCATCTCTATCCACTGCCATCTCCACCTCAAATTAGTCTTTGATATCAGTATGAGTCTGGTCAGATGATAGAGCCAGCCTGGGCTGGCTTTGAACCCTGATCCTCAGACCTCAGCCTCTTGAATAGCTAGGATCATAGGAGTGAGCCACTGGCACCCGGCCATCATTTCTTTCCTCCAGGAAAATTTAGGGGGGTGGAATAGCACAGCAGCACATACATTTGATAGCAACTGCCCCAGGGTGAACCAGATGCTCAGATAAAACCACTGACTTTGATATTGCCTTTGGTATCCAACAGAGTATTGTTGGAATTAAGGTCTCAGTGTGTGATTCTGTTCTGGTGTGGGTAGTGAACAGCACTTACAATTTGTGTGAAGAGCCTCTTGGTTTCATCCTCATATAGGCGGCAGGATTTTGAGATCCACCCCAGAAGGTATCCCCTACTGGCCAGTTCCATTGATGAGATATACATACTCTTCCTTCTCCATCACCTGGTACAACCTGATGGTGTGTTTGTGTCATACCTTCTTAAAAATGTCCACCTCATTCTTTAACTGATGACTGGAGGACTCTCGCTGTTAGGCCATGGTCGCAGGATCCCCCCCCCCCACGCCCCTTAAGAAGACTACCGAGAGTCAGACTCTACAGCTGTTTTATTTAAACGGGCTACAGCTTGGGCCTAGTCCTACACTCTGACACAGCTGAGCCTAGGAGGAGACCCCCAAGCTAAGGATTTGCAGGTCTTATAAAGGCACACAATCAATCAGGTGTTTGGATTACCACCGTGTGTTGCTTTGCTAGACAGAAACATGCAACAAGTGGTCACTGTCTCAAACTTTAACCTTTCATTTCCCCCCTCCCCCTTGATTTATGGTCCTGAGCCACAATCTTGTGGCTCTGGCCCAAAACTAAACTTCAACAGCACTTAATCTTGAATGAGTATACCAATAACAATCAGCCCATTTTTCTTTTCTTGAGGCATATGCGGAGGGATTGGGTAGGATGCTTGGAGACTTCCCATGTTTCCCCATGGTCATCCAGGGAAAAGGGGTCAGCTGGTCTGGCATGGGAGCAGTGGATCGAAACAGCAATGCCATCCGCCTTAAGGGCAGTGGGTGTAGCCAGTAGCACCATGTAAGGTCCCTTCAATCGTGGTTCCTGAGATCGCAAGTTGTGCCTTCGAACAAACACCTAGTCCCCTGGTTTAAACAAATGTGGGGTAGGAATAGAAGCAGAATCATATAATGCTCTAAGCTGGGGCCACATACTCTTATGCACCAGCTGTAAATAGTCAAGCTTACACAGAAATTTGTATCATCCAAATTAGCAAGCAATTAAAGACAAGCCGATAGGGTGAATTTCTTATTCTAAACAAGGCAAAAGGAAGGAGAGATACCCAGTCTGCACCAGTCTCCAAGGCCAATTTAGTTAAGGTCTCTTTTAGAGTCCGATTCATTCCCTGAACTCTGGGGTCTATAAGAACAGTGCAATTTCCAATCCGTCCCCAATGCCACGGCTATTTGCTGACTTACTTTTGAGACAAAGGCCGGTCCATTGTCTGATCCATTGGGGGATGGGAAGCCATACCTGGGTAAAGTTTCTTCTAGGATCTTCTTAGCCACGACGTTTGTGGTCTCATGCTTTGTTGGGTAGGCTTCAACCCATACTGAAAAAGGTGTCTACAAAAACTAGCAAATTTTTATATCCAAATTTTCCAGTTTTAATTTCTGTGAAGTCTACTTCCCAATACACACCTGGCCTATCTCCATGGAGGCAAGCTCCTTTTGTAACCGGCTGATTGGGGGCATTGGTGAGCTGACAGGCTTTACAATTTTTAACAATGTCCTCAATGAGTTGGTTCCCTTGACTAATTTTTACTTCTGAGTGTCGGAGCAAGTCCTGCATTCTTCAGGTTCCCATGTGAGAGACCCGATGGATTCTCTTAAGAATCCCCTTGCCCAATCTTTTTGGCAAGGTAAGTTTCCCCTCACCAGTTTTCCACCAGTCTTTGTTTCCTTCTCTGCCAGGGGGTTTATAGGCCTTGGGAATTTTCTTTATCCACTCCAATTCTTCTCGGGAATACTGAGGCTCAGGAGGCAAAGCTTGTGGCCCTGGGTCTACTAGTGTCACTACTTCTGCTCTGGGCTGGAGGGCTGCCTCCTTAGCTGCCTGATCAGCCAAGTTATTTCCTTTGGTTATTGAATCAGTTCCCTTTTGATAGTCAGGGCAGTGCATAATGGCAATATTTGCTGTTTCCCCTAAGGCCCAGATGAGGCTTAAAATTTCTTGTTTGTTTTTAATAGTCTTTCCCTCAGCTGTCAGCAGTCCCCTCTCTTGGTAAATGGCTCCATGGACATGCATGGTGGCAAAAGCATACCGACTGTCTGTGTAAATGTTTAGTCTCTTCCCTTTTCCCATTTGTAGGGCTTTTGTTAGTGCCACTAGCTCTGCTCTTTGTGCAGATGTTCCCTGGTGCAGTGCTTCTACCCACACTATTTCAGTGTCCGTGGTGACTTTTGGGCCCGCGTACCTTTTTCCATCTCGAATGAAACTGCTGCCATCTGTGAACCTGGTATGCTCAGCATGCGATAGTGGCGAGTCCAACAAATCTGTCATATTTTCCTTGGCCCAGTTTCTCTTTTCATGCTCCATTTTACGTTCTCTGCCCTTCCTTTCCTGACTTTGCTCCTCTGTTTCTCTTATTGTAAACCTTTTCTGCTGTGGCTACTAGATCCCTAATAGACTTTTCACCAAGGCTGTCTAGAGCCTGCAACTTTATGTCTGGTGCAGCTTGATCTATATAGGCAAACATAATCATCTGTGTCGACTCCTGGTCTCAAGTTCATATGGGGTATATTGGCTTCCATGAGACGCTCAAGATATGCTGCTGGACTTTCACTTACTCCCTGTCTTACATCATAAACCTTGGCCATATTAGTCGGCTGGCAAGCCGCTGCTTTGAGACCTGCCAACAGAGCTTGGCGGTAGATGAGGAGTCACTCCCTACCTTCAACTATATTGTAGTCCCATGTTGGTTGGATCTCGGGAAAATAGGCAGCGATCAGGGCAGGATCCTTGATGGGCTCTCCTGTGGGGCCACGGATATGTTTCTGGGCCGCCTCTCAGATACGTTCTCTCTCTTCAGTGGTAAAAAGAACCTGTAAAAGCTGACTGCAATCATCCCAAGTGGGTTGATGAGTAAAGAGAATAGTTTCAAGCAAACGAATTAAATCCTGGGGTTTCTCAGTAAAGGGGGCATTTTGGATGCACCAATTTTATAGATCACTGGTAGAAAATGGACACTATTGGGTTGCTGTTGACCATTCACATCCACAGTACCTATGGCATGTAAGGAAAAATCAGCTGCATTAGATGGGGGGTGATTCCACTGCAGCTTTGAGTGACTGGCCCCTCAAAAACTTTAAGGGCAGGTGCCAAGTGTTCTATAGCTCCCTCCTCCTCTTGATAATTCTCAGGTTCTGCAAAAGGAACCTGGGAAGGGGAGCATGGGTGAGGAAACATTTCTTCTTCCAAGTTATCTCCCTGAAAAAACAGGGGTACACTTTCTTTTCCTCTTTCTTAGTTTCTTTTTGTAAGTCTAGGAGGCTAGATGGAGTGTTGCCCATGGTTTCCAGTCCTGTCAGTCATAAAGTCCAGAAAACAATAAACAGCACAAACAAAACACATGCAGGCCTGACAGTTACAAAAAAAAAGCTTACAAAGTGGAGATCTCCCAAATTGGTCTGCTGACTCCTGTCATGGCGGGGTTCCATACCCATGCCCCACAGCAGAAGGAGCAGTCCCGTGGTGGGCGAGTTGGGCCTCTGTTAGGAGGCTCTCTTGGTCAGTTCCGGCCCAACACCAAACCAATCCTCACCCCACAATTCACATGCCAAGGTTCCAAGGACCCCCCCGCCCCACAGCGGGGTTCCAAGGACCCCGCCCCACACAGTGGGCTTCCAAGGACCCCTGCTCCACACAGCAGGGTTACCCCCTCCCCAGAAGAGGATCTGGGATGTCTCCCAGTTCCTCCAGGGTTGTCGTGCAAGTGGGTCCACTTTGACAACCCTTTACAAATTTGAGGGGATATCCTCACAAGGGAAAATGAAAGTAAAACAGACAAATGAGAGGACAAGACAAATTAACAAAGACAGCCCTGTTTTACCTTTGGAGTCTGAGGTCTCGGGGGTCTTTGGGGGGTATCCGAGATGAGTCCCACTAATATGTTATGCCATGGTTGCAGGACACTCCCAGCAAAAAAAACCACCGAGAGTCAGATTCTACAGCTTTTTTTATTTAAATGGGCTGCAGCTTGGGCCTTGTCCTACACTTCGACACAGTGGAGCCTAGGAGGAGAGCCCCTAGCTAAGGATTTGCAGGTCTTATAAAGGCACACAATCAACCAGATGTTTGGATTACCACCACGTGTTGCTTTGCTAGACGGGAACAAACAACAAGTGGTCACCTTTCATCCCTTCAGGAGTATTTTATCTGCCACTTCCATGTGTGTGAGGTGTGGATGGCCAGCTTCACTTGTCTATTGGTATCATGGTCAATGAGCTCTTTCATCTGGTATTGATTGATGATCTCTTCATTCAAGAATATGGAGGATGATTCTTTGTATTCTTCCATTCTTCTGCTATGATGGTGGGTAGCAAGTCTACCTAAAATCAACTAAATAAAATAATGGAAACCCAGAAAAAAAAAGAAATAGCAAAACCAAACGACAACTCATCCCCCCAAAATCAGAAAAATAATGAATTTTGTTTGAATCAGTCCAGCGTTTCACCAATCAAGAGCTCCTAGATGTGTTAACTGACATAGGTTGGAGCACAGTGGCTTCCTATATACCCTGCATGACCTCTCAAAACGGAGCTATCACAACCCATCATAGTGACATCATAGAAGAAATGGACCAATTAGAGTCTGGGCCAGTGAAGTCAGAGAACATGGAGCAATCATAGCTTGCCAGCATTGATAATCTAGCCCATAAGCTTCAAAGACTGTTGCTAAGGACTCCATGTGGGCTTGAGGTTGCTCTGGTCATTGTTATGCCATTCCTGAAACTACTAGGACAGTGGTCAAAGTACTCTGATCTTGTAGAGGACTCCTGAATCTCATAAATTGCTTCTGTGGAGACACTGGCCAATAGCCTCCATTCTTGATGGCCACCTTATCCTATATTTGTTCCAGCAATGACATGGCAAGAAGATCTCCGTCCTTCTCAAGGACAGCACTCCTACAACTTGCTCCTGAGGGGACAAGGTCCAGGCTGTCTTTTTTTAAAATTTTTTTGTTGGTCGTGGGGCTTGAAATCTGGGCCTGGGCGCTGTCCCTCAGCTCTTCAGCTCAAGGCAAGCGCTCTACCACTTGAGCTACAGCGCCATTTCCGGTTTTCTGGTGGCTTATTGGAGATAGGAGTCTCACGGTCTCTCCTGCCCCGGCTGGCTTTGAACCGCGATCCTCAGATCTCAGCCTCCTGAGTAGCTAGGATTACAGGTGTGAGCCACCAGCACCCAGCCCAGGCTGTCTTTGAGCCACAATCCTCACAATTCACTTTCCGGAGTAGGTAAGGTTATATGCCTGAGCCATCGTTAGTTACTTAGCTCATTCCTCACATTTGGGGGAAGTATATATATTTGTTAGAAAGGTTGGTATTAGATATGTCCTTTTAACACCTTAAATTTGTTGCTCTTGATGTCTAATTGTTAATCTAGTGTCTAATTAGAAATTTGTCATAATATGATTGAAGATCCTTTGTGTGATGAGTTGTGTCTCTGTGCTTTGGGAGGTTTCCTG
>NW_027202873.1:0-5000 GCF_024711535.1 Dipodomys merriami
GGTCAGTCCTGGCTGACCAGTTTGGGACCGTTCGGTGGCCAAAACGACTGGCAAAAAGCTGAACGGAGGGCGTGGCTCAAGGGGCTAGGGCACCAGCTGGGAAGAAGCCAGCCCAGAGTGTAGGCCCAGCACTGATCCCCAAGACATCAATCATGTAGAACTGCTTGGGCCGCGGCTCCCTCACACCGAGGTCCCCAAGAAGGGACTGAAAATGAGGCTGGAGCCATCGCCCCTGCTCTGACCCATCTAAAGCACCGTTCACAGCCAGGACCAGACCTGGAAACAACCCTATCATCCGCTAATGGGTGGGCCACAGGTGGCGTGGGCTCAGGGTGGAATATTAGTCAGCCCCAAACAAGGACGTCCCGGCCATCGATGCCCTGAAGATGAGGCTGGCCTTGGTGAAACTAGGCCGCAGGCGCTGCGTGGCTCACGGTCAGACTCACGAAGCAGAAGGGACTGCACTGACCCCCCCGGGGCTGGGAACAGGGAAAAGTGGGAAATCACTGTTGGACAGGTAGGTGGGAGGGAGGAGGAGGAGAGGGAAAGGGAGGAAGGGAGGAGGGAAGGAGGGTGGAGGAAGAGGAGGGGGGAGGAGGGGGAAGAGGAGGAAGGAGAGTAGAGGGGAGGGAGGAGGGAAGGAGGGAGGGAGGAGGGAAGGAGGGAGGGAAGAAAGGAGGAGGAAAGGAGGGAGGGAGGAGGGAGGGAGGAGGGAAGGAGGAGGGAGGAGGAGGGAAGGAGGGAGGGAGGGAGGAGGAAAGGAGGGAGAGAAGGAGGAGGGAAGGAGGGAGGGAGGAGGAAAGGAGGGAGAGAGGGAGGAGGGAAGGAGGGAGGGAGGGAGGAGGGAAGGAGGGAGGGGGAAGAGGAGGGAAAGAAGGAGAAGGAAGGGTAGGAGGAAGGGGGAGGCGGAGGAGGGAGGACAAGGAGGGGAAGGATGAGAAGAGAGGAGGAGGGAGGGAGAGGGAAGGGGAGGGAGAGGAGGGGGAGGAGGGGGGAGAGAGGAGGGGGGAGGAGGAAGGGGAGGGGAAGGAAGAAGAGAAGGGGAAGGAAGAGGGGGAGGGAGGAGGAGGGAGGAGGAGGAAGGGAGGGAGGTGGAAGGAGGAGGAAGGGGAAGGGGGAGGAGGGGGGAGGAGGGAGGAGGAGGAGGTGGAGGGAAGTGGAAGAAAGGGGAGGGGAAGAGGGAGAGGAGGAGGGGAGGGGGAGGAGGGGGGGAGGGACTCCAGGGCTCTGGGAGGGAGCATCTCCCCCCCTTTCCATTGAGATGAGCCAAGCCCCCCTGGTCTGTAAAAACATGGGGGGGCCCCACTTTGACTCCAGACCCCCCCTTCCCACCTCCTGGAAACCCAGAGCCAAGAACCTTCTGTCGGTTACCCAGGCCCAGACGCGGGCGCTGTGCTAGGGCACACAGCCAGGGTGTAGGGCTGAGGCCACAAGCACACCTCATCTCCCACCCATCGGCTCCCCCCATCCCAGCTGCTCAGGAGGCTGAGAGCGGAGGATCGCGGTTCGAAGCCAGCCAGGGCAGGAAAGTCCATGAGACTCCTATCTCCAATGAACCACCAGAAAACCAGAAGTGGCGCTGTGGCTCAAGTGGTAGAGCGCTCGCCTTGAGCTGAAGAGCTGAGGGACAGCGCCCAGGCCCTGAGTTCAAGTCCCAGGACTGCCATACATGAATGAATGAATGAATGAAGGAAGGACAAATGAAGAATTGCAAAGCCTCCTTCCACCGCCCGATGGCTCTGGGACCAGCTAGGCCACGTCTCCTACAGGCCCAGTCTTGCCTGAATTCCAGAGCAGCCTTCAGCTCAAATCCCTGCACATCTCCTTTCTGGAAACTTCCTAACCTACTCTTGTCAACTGAGCTGCTGGATCCATCCACACATTCAGTAGGACACACATAATGATATGATCACATCTTCCCACATTGATGGCAGGTGTCGGGAGAGAGCAAGCCAGGCCAGCTTCCCCCCTCTGCCTCTAAGTCTCTCCCTGTCCATCTGTCCTCTGTCTCCCTCTGTCTGTCTGCACAGATTGAATGCTGGAGTCCATACTCCCTGGAGTCCATACTCCCGGCGCCAGGGGGCGCTGCAGGGAAAATGATCTGTCTCCATCTCTGTCTCTGCCTCTTTGTCTCTGTCTCTCCATCTGAATCTTTGTCTCTGTGCATCTCCTTGTATTCATCTTGTCTCTGTCTCTTCATGTCTCTGTGTCCATCTCTTTCTGTCTGTCTGTCTCTGTCTCTTTGACCTTTCTGTCTGTCTGTCTCTGTCTCTTTGACTTTGTCTCATGGACTTTCTATGTCTCTCTTTCTGGCCTGGGCTCTGTCCCTGGACTTTTTCCACTCAAGGTTGGCGCTCGACCGCTTGAGCCACAGCTCCACTTCCAGCTTTTGGTGGTTCACTGGAGATAAAGAGTCTCCCAGACTTTCCTGCCCGGGCTGGCTCTCCACCTTGCTCCCCCGACTTCAGCTTCCTGAAGTAGCCGGGATTACAGGCGTGAGCACCAGGGTTGGGCAGGACGATTCTTTGCTGGGGAGGGAGGAGAAGTGCGGGAGCCTGGGATGGAGCAAGCTTATTCTCTTCCACCTTTCCGACGAAACCTTCCCCCTTGTGCAGATGGGGAAACTGAGTCTCAGATCTCAATTTAGGATGGTGGGGGGACGTGGCCTGCTAGGCAAACCCAGAACCAGACATTCAAACCCAGTGGCTGGAGGAGGTGGCGGGGGGGGGGGGTCCCCCAACACACACACAATCTTGCACCTGCACACCCAGATCTCCTCAGTCTGCACGTGGGAATTCAGATGGGGAAACTGAGGCACCTGGCAGAGAAAGGCATCTCTTTAAAGTCTTCACCCAGCTGCGATGGTCCCAGGAAGGAGGAAACCGCCGGCCTGAGCGGTGGCAAGCGGGGATTCGAACCTGCAGCCCAGAGCTGGACACCAGCTTGTGCCCCTCCCTCTCTCTCTGGCCTGCAGAGAACTTGGCTCCATGACTGTGGCTGGAGCTTCTTTGTGGGGCCATGGTGCCCTCTGCTGGCCGCAGGAGGATCTGCCACGGGGTGGGGTGGGGACCAGACGGTGGAAATCCTGTCCCCAAACAGGAAAAAGGTTTGGGGGCTGGAAGTTTTTCAGATTTTGGATTCTTTTGGGGGGTGGTGGAGGGGAGGGAATGATCATGAGCTATCCTGGGCCCAGGGCTGAGTGGAAACACCAAGTTTATGAGTGATTCACATACACATTGCATCACACCAGAACCTAACCTGATCCAAGGCGCAAAAAGACAAAAGTTCTCGGTGTGGAATTTTCCACCTGTGTGGGGGGGTGAGGGGGGGCAGGAGGGGGTCATGATGGAGGTCCCATCTCCCAAGGCTTTAGATTTGGGAGGATGATGGAGTTTGGATGTGTGTGCGCCACTTCCGCGGTTTGCTGGTGGGTCATTGGAGATCAGAGTCTCACGGACTTTCCTGCCCAGGCTGGCTTTGAACTTCAATCCTCAGATCTCAGCCTCCTGAGTAGCTAGGATGACAGGTGTGAGCCACCAGGCTGAAAAGGTAGGTTTTTGTGTTTGGGTTTTGTTATGTTATTGTTGGCCGTTGGTGTTTGTTTTGCTCCTGGTTTTTTTTCCCCTTGGGGGGGGCTAGCAAAAGTGGGGTGCAGTAAACAAGGGAAGGAAGGAAGGTGAACAAATACAATCATGTATTCACTATGTGGACAATGAACTATGGAGCTTGTGGGCGGGGATGGGAGGGGGGAAGTGGAGGAAAGCAAAGAAAGGGGTGACATTCTCCAGAAAAGGCAATGTACACATTGCCTGACTTATGCAACTGTGACACCGTGCACATCGTCTTAATGACTACGACAAATGACAGAAAGAAAAAGAAAAGAAATCCAGGCACCGGTGGCTCACGCCTGTCAGCCTAGCTACTCAGGAGGCTGAGATCTGAGGATCGTAGTTCAAAGCCAGGCCGGGCAGGAAAGTCCATGAGACTCTGATCTCCCATGAACCACTAGAAAACTGGAAGTGGCGCTGTGGCTCAAGTGGTAGAGCGCTCACCTTGAGCTGAAGAGCTGAGGGACAGCGCCCAGGCCCAGAGTTCAAGCCCCATGACCGACAACAACAAAAAAAGTATCTGGATTTAAAGCAAAGATTTCTTTCTTGGTTTCCCCACCAGCTGGATTCTGGTTCCACCGTGTGAGGTGATTTGATGTTGGCAGACGACACAGCTGCTGAGCTTTAGGTAGGAGCTCCAGAGAACAGAGACCAGAGCCACTTCTGTTTTCTGGTGGTTTATTGGAGATCAGAGTCTCACGGACTTTCCTGTCTAGGCTGGCTTTGAACCGTGATCCTCAGATCTCAGCCTCCTGAGTAGCTAGGATGACAGGCGTGAGCCACCGGCTGCCAGCTCTCTCCAGGACGTTTGAAGTGACAGAGACTTCCACGGGAGGGGGCCTTGCCTTCTAGAACATTCCATCCTAGCAGAGGGGGAGGGGGGCAGGGCTGTGACTTTCAATCCACAGCCCCCCCCCCACTCCCCAATTCTGCACCCTTGGGGTGCTCTGACTCACCCACCCCACCTCCAGGCTCCCCAACCAAACGTCCTTGAAGGATGGCCTTGGGCTGGGCAAGATGGCAGCCTGGCCTTGGACTACATTTCCCAGCATGCTCTGTGCCGGCCCCTGCCCTTTCCAAAGAGCCAAAGACCACAGTGAAGATTCACTTGCTGACTTCTACTGCAGGACAAGAGCAGGTGGGGAGGCCCTGGGCACAGGAAGAATGGCACCTGGTTCTCCTGCTAGGGACCCCCTAGCAGGGTCCCCCCAGGTCCCACAGGGAGGCCACTGGGGACAGGAAGGCCCCAGCCTTACTGAGGGGTACGGGATGGGGGGGATCCAGACTCTCCCCCATGCTCAGCCAGAATCTCTGTTGTTTAAGGAGTATACACATATACACACATACCTTTAGCCAGGCGCCAGCGGCTCACACCTGTAATCTCAGCTCTAC